>NC_051186.1:94991518-95261274 GCF_013339695.2 Rhipicephalus sanguineus
TCATAATTTGCCCATGTGACGTAGGCAGAGCTGCCAAGTGATTGTATAAAGCAATGCCTTAGGGTTTTGACAGACAGCCAGCCGGCATATCGGATGAACTACGGCTTTTATACCATCCTTCACAAACCCAAGTGCTGCGCTGAGGATTACGGGCCTAATCAAATACTATCGGTGTAAATTTACATATTTTGCGGGCAGAGAACACAGTTGTTGGCACTACTGAGTCTGGTGCTCTCGAGTCGTTAATGCTTTGCCTCCGGAGTGAATGGTGCACTCTTCAATGGTGCCATAACATCCACTGAGGCAGTTCCGAACCAGGTGGCAGCGCCTCACGTCAGAGTCATATCTCGCCGTCAGTTGATTCTGTTCATCGCGGCATTTGAACGATAGCTGGGTCACCTTGCAGGGGCTGTCTTGCCCGTCTTTTTCCTTGCCTGCATAATCAGGGGTGAATAAATGCTGTAGCTCCAGCAATTGATGGAATTGGAGCAGAGGTTTAAACGACATCCCCCCCCCTCCGGCATTTTCTGTCCGGTTCAAGCATCAAGCGAAATTTTCACAAGCGGCTTGCATCCCTACAACCTTCATGTTATTTTAAAACAAACACTAAAGCTGCGTTAAAAAGATCATACTTAGAGCAGAAATAAGCCCGCTGGAAAAACAAATGAAAACAATTTTACATGTGAAAGCTTCGCAGTAGTATTCATGAAGCACGGCTTATACGGCATCCACCTGTAGGTACAATGCACAAATTATTTTGTGTGATTTTGAACGTGTGAATTTGTGAAACGCAAAAAGCATGCGTGTGTGCATGTGTGTGTGTGTGTGTGTGTGTGTGTGTGTGTGTGTGTGTGTGTGTGTGTGTGTGTGTGTGTGTGTGTGTGTGTGTGTGTGCGTGCGTGCGTGCGCCCGCGCGCGCATATTTATGAACTACAGGTTCTGAAATTAGTCCGCACACACTCAACCCAGAACGCCGGGCATTCTGAAAGCCATGCATAGCCTATTGTGAAAGTTAAAGGAGCACTGACACAAAATTTCGAAGGCGAGATAATGAGTGAAATAGACGTATGTGGAGCCGTACACAACGTCTACGAAATATCAAGGGCCAATATAGCCTAGAACATATTTAAAATCAATTTTAAAGGGCATGCCGTGCGACTGAGCGAGATGCGAGCGCTTCGCGACGCCGACATCAACGCGGAGTATGTGTACACAAACCTACGTCACAAGTTTGTGTTGGCTGGTTGTGCCCTTGCGCTTGTGCCGTGCTACCTGCCATTTCTTCCTCCGTGCCTGCGGCTTTGCGTGTGCTAGTTGTGTTCTCTTCCGCTGTTCGCCCATCGTGCCCGTTGGCAGATGTTATGGCCCGCCGCTCACGCTAGCGGCAAGCCTGCCGCAACCGCGCGATGCCGCAGAACGTCGGCCGTCGCCGCACGCGCGAGAGCTGTCCAACTTGCACGACAAGCTTCGCCGGCGAGGCATTCGCGCCTCCGAAAAACATGGCCGCACTGCCAAAAGCGGTTGTCGTCCACTTCGAATCTATCAAGTGGCCGCCGTGCGCTCTGTAACGTGTAAATTCCGAACTGATGCTTCCATTTGCTTTAGATTCATGTCCTTAAGCTTCGACAGCAATGTATTCGTCCCGATTCGGCGCCGTTTTTGAGAGCCATAGTCAAATAATCGATGCTGTAAGCTTAGCGGGTGGAGATGGGCGCTTCCGAATGCTCGGAGGACATAGATTACGCGTTTGTTAGTTGTTTCTAATCCTCCATAGCTGGCGCCACTTGACCTGGTTCGGGGCCCACCGCACTCACGCTCGCGAGCCGCCTACGTCACAATTTTGCGTGTTCACGTGGCCAGCTGTTGCTACCCGTCCTCCAGAAGTAGCTGCCTAGCTCGGTGCTCTTTGAAACCGAAACTGCGACTGGGCGCTCTAAAAACGTCTCTAAATAAATAACCGTCGCGCACTCGCGCAAACGAGGTTTGTAGCCGTGATAAGTGGATCATAAGCTATCAATTGCACCAAAAAAAAACAAGGTGCGAAATTTTTGTGTCAGTGCTCCTTTAAGAATGTAGGCACGGCCGCAAAAGAACAAAGACGATACAAACGCAGTTTAATATTGGTGTCTGCAAGCCTAAGTTTTTCGATATACCCCTAGCAACTGGGTCAGCCATCCACCATTCCAGACTTGCTGCAATTCACAGCTGCGTTGTCTAATAATCGCTAATATCTCCTGGGTGTTTCGACATCTCCCGTCGCAAAACTTTCCGTATGCAATCCACACAGTTGATTTTACGAAGTTGCTCTTTCAGACAACCCTCCAAATTCCTAGTTGTAAAGGCACAGATAAAATATATTCGGCACACCCTACGCGTTGTGGGAATCGGTTTCATGCGATGTAGTGAGCAAGTACTTCTATGCTGTATTTTACGCCTTTGAGCCAAGTGTTGCGAGATGGATCGACGTGTTTTTGTAAGTGTAGCAGATGTGTGCAGATGGTGGGCTTACCAGGAACGTCGACAGCACTCGCGTTTAAAGAATGGTGCGACGTGGTAACGTTAGAGTACATAGGCCAGTATTATCGAAACTAAGTGCACTTTATGGTGCAATCATGTGAATATCATACACATGATATTCCTCCGGGGCTTAGAAATGCTTGAATATAACTTGCTGAATCACAGGATTAAAAATGCAATGTACATTAGACTGCTATAAAAGCAGATCCAACACTGGAATCACAGACGTTAATCTGATATGACGTCTGTAATGTAGGAGTACACATGTAGTGTTTATTGAGTTCTTGTAAAATTAGATAGCCAGCGCCACAATCACAGTTGACGTCGCACCGCGTTAGGCCTGCATAGGCTGTTTTTCCAAACCAGTTTATAGACCTGGCGTGGCTCTTTGGTAGAATACCTGATTGGAACGCAGAACACTTGAGTTGTATTCCTGCTGTGATCCTAATTTTTATTATTTCCATTCGTCGGGTCAACGCTGCCGATGTCGGATTTTCTTGAGGCTCCCGCATTTAAGTTACCAATGTCTGTTCTCGCCATTCCTGGGTACATATAAACTGTAAATCACCTGTGGCGCATACCCGTACACCGCGGCCCGTGGTAAACGGGTATTTGCCAAACACGTCTGGAGGAAAGGGTTTGACGACGTACGCGACAGGACTTTCATGTTATTCATGTCATGACCCGACAGTCACAGTCGTCAAATCCTCTTACCCTCTCATGCCGATTTTGGTCTACGCCAAGTTAAGGAGGCGATCATGAGAGCACCCAGACGTAGGCGGCTAGATAGATAGATAGATAGATAGATAGATAGATAGATAGATAGATAGATAGATAGATAGATAGATAGATAGATAGATAGATAGATAGATAGATAGATAGACAGACAGACAGACAGACAGACAGACAGAGAGACAGACAGACAGACAGACAGACAGACAGACGGATGGATGGATGGATGGATAGAAACGCTCAAATTGCCAACCGTACGCTATGAAATGCTTCGCATTCAAAATATATCTGAAGTGACCGTGCGAAACACTCCGCGTAAAACATAAACACAAAGTTAGTATAAATAGAACTTGCTTAAAATATTGATCTTCATATATTAAAAAACTAGCCCAAGCACATGTAATGAACTGGAAGCTTAAGAAGTACTAATGATCTTGATCCGTACGGCAATTTTGTGCAAGAAGTTCTGACATCCCGCCGGTGCTCCTAATGAGCGCAAATAGGGAGTTCGACCGCTCCGGCCACGCAAGTTTAGAGAGTCGAAAACGCTTAAAACATAACTACATCATCACGCGCGCTCTTTTTCTGATGTTTAAATACTGCAAAGTCGTTCTTGTCGACTGTTCTCAGACGTTGTTCGGTAGTATTCCCTCGTAAATAAAAAAAAAATATCCTAGATATAGCCTATACGAAATCAATGTTGGTGGAAGTGCTCCAAGACCTAATTATTGAAGGATCATGAAAGCTCTTAACTTTTGCTTAAAAATCAGGAGTATTTCGCTCTACTCAAGGACTAAGAAACCGTCTTTTCGCATGATTTTTTATTTATTCAAGAACAAAATGAAGCAATATGTATTGTTTACAAGTTCATATAGCTTGCTTTAACGTGTTGAATGCACTGGCGCAAATAAAGGTTGCAGGGGGACGTTTGCACGGGAAGAAGTGGCTTAGCACCAGCGACGCAGGTGGTATACATTGTTGAGAAAACAACAACAAATACACAAATTGTAAACACGATAAACACCAGCCTCACGTTTTATAACAAGCTAGATTAGGCCTAATTTTTTTTTCTTCAATGAAACAAATCGCACATGGTATTCTATAACTTTTGCGGAATCCTTCCAAAACGATGCTGCTGAAATATCAACCTTGTGATTACCACAGCGCACACCACATGGCCAAAGGAATATGTAAAATGAAATGCTGCTGGAGGTTACGACGGAAAGGTATTTTTAGGAATATATCTTTCGTGGAAGCTGTAAAATATTACTAATGTATCACAAACACACGAGCAACGATAACGCCATTGAGCTTTTGGTCTTCTCATGGCAAGCTTACCTGGCCGTCGCAATATTTCAGGCAACACATAACCGTGTTTTCCAGTTTACAAGAGCATGCTACGCAAGCAGGGTTTGCAAAGAAGTTAGCGTACTTAGTTTTCCAATATTATCTCTAATTTATAGTAGCCAGTTCTTCCCACACTTTGTGTGGTACTCCTATTTTGTCAGTGGAGGAAACTCTTGCTTTATACACACGTTGCTATGCTACCAAGAAAGGTGGCAAGTGTTTATTTCAAGCAGAACTCCGTAGAGATAGAAGCAACTATCACTGATAACTGTGAAGTTGATCAGCTTAAATTATTTGAGCTGTCCCTCTTATTATCTCTCGGAGTGCATATTAAAGCTGAGTATATTTTCGAGTACAAGAACTCTGTCGCACAGTAAGCAATAAGAGTTCTGACACCAAGGTTAGTGCCATCGCCATGGCCACAAAATCTGTGACAGAGCTCAGTCTCAATGTATGTTACTTCAGCAAGGTTCTTCGCTTCCCAGCAAAGCAATCGATCCCACCCACGTACGCTTTCGTAACTCCGTTTCTGAACATTTAAACTTCTAATGAACCACGTGCTGTAACCACCCACCACGATTTCTGTTGGGCTACGTCCTTATTTAAAAGGCGACCGAAATCTCTAACCTATTTTTCCGAGTCTCCGCTAGTCAGAAATTAACGAGCAGCTGTACAACACATCGATAGGCGCACCGAATATTTGCGTACTTTTTCTCCATAATCAATAACGTAAGCGGTTTAAGAAGCTTTATGCTTTCTAGTTATGATTCTGAGCTACGCTAATGAGCTGCGCACTTTTACTTGCTGATAGTACTTGGACTCATAATACTCAGTTAAACATTTCGTTTATAAGCGCCATAATATTGTGCGTCTGCTTTCAATTGTTGCTTGGATAGCGTCCCTTTTGCGATCTCTGATCGCAGGAGATTTCAAGCAGGCAATAAAGTATATTCGGCAAAGATTTTCAGGTTAGCTTCATATAGACGTTCTGAAATGTGTTACACTGAAACTCTTCATAAGAGGAGTAAATGAAAACACTGCATTCTGCAATCCTATGGCGCTATACCGTCCTCTCCACAAAAAAAAAAAAAAATCCGGTGGCTTAGTATTAGGATGTCGTCCTGCTTAGCTGATGTGAACAGGCCTCGTAGCTAGAGGAGACTTCAGCCGCCAATATGAGCCATTAGTTCCAACGTGGCAGATACATTGTAAATGTTGCACGTAACAACCAAGGCGGTATTTGTCGTAGTAATAGCGAATGTAATTTGAAAATGCCAATAAGAAAAATTCCATGGTGTTTCTTATAGATTGCTGACGACGAAATTCATTACACGTCAACTTTATTTGCTTTCCGGTCTTTCTCTTATTTTTATCTTTCTTTCTCTTCTTGCTTTTCCTTCTATTTCCTTTTTCTGTTAATTTTTCTTCCTTTTTCGTACATATTTTTTCTCCTATTTTTCGTCTTATTTTCATGTTTAGTTTCTCTTTTGTTCTTCCTTTTTTTGCTATCATTTGGATAGGAAGTGTATTTATACCTTCTTAAGTATACTGCTCTTGTCTATGCGTATCACTTCTTATCAGTATTTTATATTTGTTTCCTCTCCCTTTTATTTATCTGTGTCGGTACCTAGGGTACTCTATACGCCTCTGTATACCCTGACCTATCGATATCAGTTATTACCCAAACTTATCGCACGTTATCTATCTGTACGACTTTTACAGCGAAAGCTGTTATGAGATCATTTCACCGGCCGTTCTTGGCGCCGTAGTTGTCCGCCGCCGCCGCCGCCGGTGTCCGTAACCAGTATCGCTCGAAATAAGAAAAAAAACTAAATAAGAAAAAAATTCCAGGATGGAACGAGGCTCGAACCTGGGACCTCTGCGTGGGAGCCCAGTATTCAACCTCTGAGCCATGCCGGTGCTTGAAACTGCTTTGCTAAAAGGTCCTATACAGGCTTCATGTCGGGAAGGAACCACATTAGCATATGCAATATAGCGTGGTAGAAGAGTAAAATAAGCACCAAGCGTAGCACAGCGCGAATTCTGTAACCAGGCGTCACACAATGCGAATTGCGCAACGAGTAGGTTGTTGAATGCTTCCAACCCATTAAAAAGGACCCTGCCATAATTCTTCATCGTCATCAGGCACAGCATCAACAAAGTGCGCATAATGCCTTACATGGGTTTAGCAGGTACCACCACTCTCCGTAGAATGACGAAAAATGGCAGAGTGCCTGCTGCCCTACTTCTCAAAAATTACAATGATTTATAGCGTAGTGGGTTCCTCGCAAGTGCACTTGTATTGGTTGCCATGGAAGCCCATAAGCGCATGATCCACTTCCTCTGGGTCTCAGCAAAATTACAATGATTTATAGCGTAGTGGGTTCCTCGCAAGGGCACTTGTATTGGTTGCCATGGAAGCCCATAAGCGCATGATACATTTCCTCGGGGTCTCAGTAAAGTTCTTCGCCCCCCCCCCCCCGTCTCTTTCCCACGTCAACGTATGTTATACAGCATGACGGGAGAGGGAAATAGCGACCGGGCGTCACCCAATGCAAATTACATAGCTGGTGGGCCGTTTAAACATTCCAACCCATTACAAAGGGTTGCGCCATAATTCTTCATCGTCATCAGTCCCAATACAGGGCTATTGCACGTGTGGGGTACATAAAACAGGAAAAAATAACGGTAACATCACAACAAGTTCTTCAACAGAAGAAATATCGTCACCTCCTACGCACAACCGGGTACAAAAATGAGAAAAAAATAGGACATTAATGTCATTCAAGTGCCCCCCAAAAAATCTGATATATTCATTTCACGAACCTAACAAGGTAGATTGTTCCAGTAAACAATAATTTTCAGTAAAAACTGTTTTTTAACCTATTACAACAAGTGAAAAATGGCTTTATGTTGAGATTGTGACCACATCTAGTTGGCAGAGCGATAGCCTACGCGATGAAATTATCATTGGATAGTGGGCATGACGAGTGAACAAAAGAGTGCAAAAGTTTCAGTCAATAATCACGCCTAGTGGACAATGGAGGTAACTTCAAAGATTTCATTGCAGATGAGCGCGAAAAATCCTGGTCATATCGATGAAAAATGAAGCGAACAGATTTCCTTTGGACATATTTAATTTTATTCATGTCAAACGCTTTTATGGATTCCACACGCACGAAGCGTACTCTAATATAGGGTGTATCAGTCTTTTGTACATTAGTAATTTGGTGGATTTTGGAGATGTAGATGACGTACGTCTTAATAAGCTTTAGATGTAATGCTATCTATGTGATGCGACCAACGCATGTAGTGTGTGAACATAACGCCAAGGTATTTGTATGTCTGTGCTCGTGGAACTGCGATGTAGTTGAAGGAGTATGCATATTGTGATGGGGAATGGCTGTTCGTGAAAGACAAAACTACGGTTTTTGGAAGTTTATGCGCATCTGCCAATCCAAGCAGCAAGAACAAAATTGCGAGAAAGAATCGTGAAGTATGACGAGATCATTAGGAGAAGTAATTGCCTGGTAAAGTACACACTCGTCGGCGTACAGGTGAACTTGGGACCTGCTGGGAAGGTCATTTACAAAAATCAGAAATAACAGGGGACCCCGAACGAAGCCCTGCGGGACACCAGATGTAAGTTTTACTGCTGAGGACGATGTGGAATTGAATGAGGCAAACTGAGAGCGCGAGTTTCGAAAGCTTGTTAACCAGTCAATCAATTGCGGAATATTTAAAATTACCTTTAGTTTACCGGAAGCTTGCTGGGTATAGCGGTGTCGAAAGCGTTCGAGAAATGCATAAGTAATGCATCAATTTGATTACCAATGTCTAAATTACTAATAATATAATGCGAAAATTCCACAAGTTGAGTTATTGTGCTGAAGCAGCGAAATATCCATGTTGTGTTCTGGACAAAATATTATTCGATTCAAGAAACTCAGGTATTTGTTTATGAATGATGTGTTCGATTAACTTTCCGGAATCGGAAGTGAGGGATATGGGTCTATATTTGCATAGGAGTTGGCTGTTTCGTGATTGATGCAGAGGCAGGACCTTGGCTAACTTCCAGGACTCGGGGACTGTACTTGAAGACAAAGATTTGTGAACAATGACGGTCAAATAACGTGAACACCAGAGAGCGTATCGCACCAGAAAGCTATTTGGAATATTATCGGAACCAGTGCACTTCTTCTTATCTAACTTGAGAATCAAGTTTAGGATAGCATCTGTGCTAATTAGCAGATCGTCGACGGACATCTCTGGATTAGAACTTCTGAGCGAAGGGAGAGCACTATTGTCGTCGATGAACACTGACTCAAAATAGATATTGAACGCATCAGCTATCTTATTTTGGTCTGAAACTGCCGTGCTATCTAATATAAAGGAAACTGTATCTGTTCTAGCGGGGTTAATAGAATATCAGAATTTGCTAGGGTTAGATTTTAGTAATGCTGGAAGTTCAATGTGAAAATGAAAGTTCCGAGCACATTTCAGTTTTTTACGCAGAACTATCACAGCCGTTGTAAATCGACTGATAAGGTCTGGATTACCTGTGTTTTTTCAAACGACACAGACGATGAACGCAACGTGAAGTTTGCAGCAAGCTGTGATTCATCCATGGAATCTGCGGATTTCATTTTTTAGAGGAACGAATTGAGCAATGCATAACTTCGACACATGCTCAAATGCGCTGTCTAAAGTGTCAACGTGACCGTGACTACAAAGCGCCGACAATATGCAGTATATATCAACCAAACCGGTATTAAAATTTACACTAGAATTGCTGCAACCTGCATAGCGGAAAGAAAGAGCAATACAGATGATTCCGTACTCTTGAAGCACAAAAGGAAACGCCTTTTTGCTCCTAGCGCCTGAAGTCGCGAATTCATCGTCGTGTTCTTTGCACCGGTACATTCCCTGTCATTTTGACAATGAATGTACCTATGACTGCGTACGGGCACGTATTCACTTTCCAGAGCAAACGTTTTGATTACTACAACTTTATCGCAGCGATCTTCGCTGTGTTATTTCTGCATACGATAAATCTCTGCCGCGTTACAGGAAATGGCGAGATTGCAGATTTGCCGTTTTCTGTTCTCCCTTCATATATATCATGATGCTACCCGAGAATTGGAAAGACGACCCCATTCTGATTGCTTTTCTGGCACGCTGTCGGCCCTTTCGGAAATTTAAAGCAACCTCGCGCCTTCAAGCAAGATTTAACTGTAAGAGACTGTCGTGCTTGACATGTGTTCCTGTGAGTTTCTCTTAAAAGAAGCTGAAAAAGTTAGAGCATTTTACGCAGACGTGCATTTGAGGTGGGGACGAGAAGGTGCAGTGCCCTGCAGGCAAACTGGAGAACAAAGCGGCAAAAAAGTCAGTCGGTTTTAGGAAGAACGCAAAGAATCAAGATATGGCTAAGAACAAAAATTAATATTTCATTCTTTCATGTTTTCGCGTCAGAGCGGCCCTCGGGCTGTATTACCACGGTTTTATTTGCTTATTATTTCCTGTTCAGCGTTAATAAGCTTGTCGGTGTGTTTTATGTAAAATGTGCTTCAACTTATCAGCCTTTCATAATCGAAATTTATTATGTCCTTTTGTAAGCTTCGATTCTTTGGCTGTGTCGTTCGGCTGGGTAAAGGGAAGGGGGTGGTGGATAACGGTATATACCGCATTCTATAGACGGCGCACTCTTTTACAGTGATAAACGCTGTAAACTGTATAAAAATACAGGAAAAAATTCAGCAGATCCCACGAGTTGTGGGAATCGGTTTCATGCGAAACAGTCAGCGAGTACTTCTTTGCTGTATTTCATGGCATTGAGCCAAGCGTTACGAGTTGGATCGACGTGTTTTTGAAAGCGTAGTAGCTCTGTGCACATCGTGGGCTTACCAGGAACGTCGACAGCATCGGTGTTTAAAGGGTAGCTTGTGGTGCGACGTGACGTCAGCCGTCAAGTACATATACGTTAGTAAATCGAAACTAAGTGCACTTTATGGTGCATTCATGGGAATATCATACGTACCTTTCATTAGTTTATTCCACCGTGGTCGAGCAATGTTTCAATATAGCTTAGTGAATCATAGGAATACAAATTGAATGTTTATTAGACTGCTATAAAAGCGGAGCCAACACTGGAACTACAGACGTTATTATACTCATATGCCGCCTGTATCGTAGGAGTACATATGTAGTGCTTATTGCTTTCTTGTAAAATTACATAGCCAGAACCACAACCACAATCGACGTCGCACCGACATTACGCATTTACAGGCTGTTTTTCCAAGCCACTTTATAGACCTGGTGAGGCTGTGTGGTAGAATGCTTGACTGCCACGCAGAATGCTTGGCTTCGATTCTTGCTGGGATCCTAATTTTTATTCTTTTCATACGTCGGGTCAACGCTGCCGATGTTGGTTTTTCTTAACGCTTTCGCATTTAAATTACCAGTGTCTGTTCTCGCCGTTCCTGGGTAGATACTGTGCAAACTGTCCTTTACCTGTGCCGCATACCCGTGCACCGCTGCCCGTGGTAAACGGGTATATGCCACACGTGCCTGGATCAAAGGGTTTGACGACGTACGCAACAGGAATTTCAGGTTATTCACGTCATGACCCTATAGTCATATTCGTCAAATAATCTTACCCTCCCATGCCAATTTTGGTCTACACAGAGTTTTGGAGGCAATCATCAGAGCACCCAGACGTAGACGGCTAGATAGAGATAGATAGATAGATAGATAGATAGATAGATAGATAGATAGATAGATAGATAGATAGATAGATAGATAGATAGATAGATAGATAGATAGATAGATAGATAGATAGATAGATAGATAGATAGATAGATAGATAGATAGATAGATAGATAGATAGATAGATAGAAACGCTCAAAGTGCCAAAGTTTCGCTAAGAAATGCTTCGCATTTAATATGCACCAAAGTAGCTTTATGGTAAAACGTAAAAAATTGCTTGCTAAGGTTTCAGCGTTGCCACTGGCGTCAGGTCACACAGTGAACAGGCCGCTATTTTAATGCACGATTGAGAATTTTCACGCTATTCCTTCCATTAGAGCCAGTTGTTGCGAAAAATATTTATTGCGAAAAGCAGAAAATTGCGCGAGTGGTACAAGTTCATCAATGTGGCCTGTAGCGAAAGAAAAACGTAGTATGATATAGGACCACAACTATTTATAGATGGACATGTTGTAGACACTGGAAGTTGTAAAGGAGTACGTCTACTTAGGACAGGTAGTAACCGCGGAGCCGAACCATGAGAGTGAAATAACTAGAAGAATAAGGATGGGTTGGGGCTCATTCGGCAAGCATTATCAAATCATGAATGGTAATCTACCACTATCCCTCAAGAGGAAGGCATATAACAGCTGCATCTTACCGGTACTTACCTACGGAGCAGAAACCTGGAGACTTACAAAGAGGGTTCAACTTAAATTGAGGACTACGCAGCGAGCGATGGAAAGAAAAATGATAGGTGTAACCTTAAGAGACAGGAAGAGAGCAGAGTGGGTCAAGGAACAAACGGGGGTTAAGGACATCATAGTTGAAATCAAGAAGAAGAAATGGATATGGGCCGGACTCGTAGCACGTCGGCAGGACAACCGGTGGTCATTAAGGGTAACTGACTGGATTCAAAGAGATGGCAAACGCGTGAGGGGGAGACAGTAAATTAGGTGGGTAGATGAGATTAAGAAGTTTGCAGGTATAACGTGGCAGCAGAAAGCACAGGACCGGGTTGATTGGCGGAACATGGGAGAGGCCTTTGCCCTGCAGTGGGCGTAGACAGGCTGATGATGATGATGATGTTACGCGTTTGTTTGCAAATACCATATTATCGCAATACCTCGTTCAATTCTCTGGCCAGTGCCAGGCTGCTCAATGGATCCTAGCCACTCCTAAAAAAAGATTACGTTCCTGTTTGTTTCTCGAAGAACCTTTGTCTGTAACAATGCATTTTCACATGGGCATCTAATCTCAACTGATCGCTAGTTGAGCCTGAGAGTACTGAGAAATAACCGGCTTCACTTGTCAGACGGTGCTATTTCTTAAAGGTACATGCATTAGTTTTAGGGATCTTTCGACAATGACTGGATTTCACATTCTATACTTAGCTCGCATAATTAACACCTCATCGCAACTCACATAATACGTCTGCGATATCTGTCACATGCTGCCATTATTTGCTTGCTACTGCCTTCAAAGAAATCGCACGCGCTTACAGTGATCAGCGCTTTACAGTAATGGGGCTTGTGGAATGTCATCAGTGCTCTCGCTTTATATTTTATTGCGACAGCAATCATATGGGCAGTGTCGGCTGATTTTTGCCGTCGCCGCCGTCATGCACCGGTTATATATATATATATATATATATATATATATATATATATATATATATCAGGGCTGGGCAGAGATACTCAGAAAAGTATTCCGGAATACAGATATCGAAATACATGAACTGGAAGCCTAAAATACAGATACTGAGATACATTTGCCTTTAACGTAACGGGATATTTCGGAGATACTTTTGCAATAAGACGAAAAAAGTATTCCGGAATACAGTTACAGCGATACAGATACTGGAATACTTTTTTTATTTCAAGGATGCTCATAATACGCAAAGACACTTATTAGTGCAGCATGATGTAATTAAAGTTGCAGCGCGTCGTAACGTTCAGATTATTTATTTATTTATTACAGTACCCTCAGCGCCATTAAGACATTGCAGGAGAGTGTCGCTGCTTTGAGAACTGAACGCCCGCGAAGCATTGCAAAGCCTGTTCCAAGGCGGTATCCGCGCCGGGGGTCGCGAAGTAATGGCTTGCCACCCGAAAAAAGTTCGGCGTGCTGCACTGACCTTGAGAGACAGCGACTTTCGTCGGCAGAGGCCGACAACACTGCCCCCGCGATTCTGCCGCCTGCGTTGTCGCGCGCTTTACCACATGGACCATTCTGTGCTTGAGGGGAAACCATCGCCGCCCTATCTGTCGGCGACCGGCGGCGCGCCTTTGCTTGTCTTGGCACAAAAAAAAAACGTCATTCCCCCATTGGAAACACGCCTCATTTCCGACACAAAAAACAATGTAACGAGATACCCGTGTCCTGCATAGTATCGCGATACAGGCGATACATCGTAAATGTATTTCACTACTGAGATACAAATACATTTTTCAAATGTATCTCGATATAGAAATACAGATACTCGAAAGTATCTCTGAAATACTATCGCGATACTCTTGTATCGCGATACTGCCCAGCCCTGATATATATACGGAAAAGCCACAAAGAAAAATAATTCAGAAATACTTTCCGACGCGCGGAATCGAACGACCGACCTCTCGCTCCGAAACGCGCGGCGTTAGACGGCTAGGCCACGGTGAGTAGCGTCTTTCAGCATGCTAACGGCGAGCTATTTGTATGCGCCATTTACTTCAGCGTGCTTTCTTACTCACCAGCGAGATGGCGTGATGTGCGCGCTGGGCGCTGGGCGCGTTTTAAAGGTCGTCGCCCCCCCGCTGCGAACGCCGAGGCTTTTCGCCCTTCATGTGCTTATCTAAAGAAAAGAAGGGGGCGGGCGGGCGGCGGAGCAGGGGGTTGAATGTCTTGTGCTTTCCCCACTGTTGGGAACTAAAAAGCCACACACAAATAAGGAACGGCAAAGTGTGCGTGTTTAACAACGTGAGTGTATAGTGAGAGATTACATGGCCTCCCTGTGTCTACATCTGTGCGCGGCTGTGAATTATGTACTATTGCAGCCACCGTGAACTCAAGACATGTAGTCACGTTTCCCCGGGACAACGCTCTCGCCATGTATTGTAAACAGAGAGCCACATAACGGCCCTCCTCCTCGATGGAGGCGGGGTCCTCGAGGACCCCGCCTCCATCGGGGCAGTCTGCTCGAGGCTCTGTAACTACGAGCAGCTCAATAAAGTTTCTCTTCCACACTGTGATCCTGCGTTCTTGATGTACAACAGTTTTGGCGACGAGGACGGGATCTCAGATCGTATATGCAATGGCACCGAAGATGGTATCTCCGATTGAATCACAAGACAAATGTTAACATCTTGCTGTGGTGAAACTGGACTGATCAATCATGGCAACATCGGCAGACCGAATAGCAGCATCAGGAGATCGCAGAATGGTTACGACGCCGGTTGGAAGGCTTGTTGAGTTCAGTCCCGACACTGGAAACATCGAAGTCTACTTCGAAAGAATCGAGGTCTTCGCAAGCGCTAACAACATCGACAAGCCGATAAAGGCACAAGTGTTCTTAACAGTCCTAGGTGGAAAAGCCTACGGGACACTACGAAGCCTTCTGATGCCTAAGAGTCCTGCTGACTCCAAGTATGCTGATATCACGAAAGTGCTGCGCGAGCACTACGCACCACGGATATTCGTAGTCACGGAACGGTAAAGGTTCCATCGTAGCGATCAAGGCTAAAGCGAAACGATTGGAGAATTCGTCGTCGAGCTCAAGAAGCTAGCGGCAACATGCGAGTATGGCAGCTTCCTCGAAGAAAGTCTTCGAGATCGGCTAATCTTGACTCTTCGCAGCGAGGGCATCCGATGCCGTCTGCTGTCGTTACCGAACAAGGAGGCGACATGGAAACGAGTTCACCACCGCCATGGAAACCGCGAAGAACATTGGGTAAACTGACAGAGCGTATGCTAGCGACACGCATCACGTGGTGGCTCGAGAGATACTCCTGGTATCACCCTGGCCAAATTGGGTTCCGTCCGCATCTGGGCACTGAGGATGGCCTCGCTTACCTCTCATCCATGGTTCTTGTTGGAGGTCGCTCTCGACGGATTCGCACCATTCTGTCTATGGACATTCGCAAAGCATATGATCATGTGAGCAATGATGCTATTGTGGAAATTCTTCACTGGCTCCAATTCCCCAGTTGAGTCTGCGCGTTTGTGAAAGCCTTTCTCCACGATCGCAGCTTTTCCATATTCGCCTAGCAGGTCAACAAGTTGGACGGTTTGTTTCCAATAGAGGTGTCCCACAGGGATCTGTGCTAGCACCAGTTCTTTTTAACGTGGCCCTCCTCCCACTGGGATGGAAGCTGGCGCTAATACACCACGCAAAATACATCATGTATGCAGATGACATCACCCTTTGGTCAGTGCACCCTGAAATCAGCTGTCAAGAACAAGCTTTGCAAGAGGCCCTCGACGTAACTCATAACTGGTGCACCCAGATTGGGCTAGAAATCTCTAAAGAAAAAACGAAGTTTATGTCGGTTGCGAACAAGTATGGACGTCGTATACTGGGAGTTCGGCCTCTGCAGTTAATTTTGGATAAGCAGCCGCTACATGAAACTTCGAATCTCCGTGTGCTTGGCCTGGAAATTCACGCCACCGGATCTGCAGGACCTTGGGTCCAAAGTGCCAAACAGCAGGCATCAGAAACTATCCATCTCATACGACGGATTGCGAAGAAATCTGGTGGCGCTAACTCCAACATGGCTCGCCTCCTTGTCCGTTCGATATTGCAACCGAGGCTCGTCTACAGCGCCCAGTTTCATCACCTCACGCTGGCAGAGTGGGCACGTCTAGAGGCGATTAACCACGAAGCCATGCGGGCCATAACTGGACTGCCATGTATCACTCCGTTAACAGTACTGCAGCAGGAGTCCCAACTAAATACCATTGACGAGTTAGTACACCAGCGTCGCTGTGCGCGCAACCTCAAGCCATCAACGTTCTGTTCGGTTGCTGCATTGGCGCGGTACATGGGCCAAGAAGTTCACCAATCCCCTTCAGAGACGAGCATTATTGCCCCGTGGAACAAAATGCAACTCACTGAAAACAAACCTCTTGGTCGCCTTTACAACCCGGTTCCACGCCAGGCGAACGCCCAAGTTTCCCGTTTGCTTCGTGCCGATCACCAAGATACCGCCACTCTCGTCGCCTATACTGATGCCAGTGTGAGTGGCACCACCATTCACACCGCTCTTGTATGTCCATCAATACCAGAGGCTTGCCAGACATGCTCGTATTTTGCGGATCCCGCACCACCGGCTCACCTTGCTGAGCTGGCTGCCATACGTGACGGATTGGCAGCACTGATACCTTTTCTTATACCTGACAGATGCTCTCAGCTCCTCATTCGTACGGACTCGACGCAAGCTATCCACGATATACGACGAGTGTATCGGTCTACGTCACTCTCGGATAGTATTCACCATCTTGCTGCCTCCGCATCTGTGCGGATACGTGTTCAGTGGGTGCCTCGGGCCGCTTTGCCGGACCTTGTCAAAGCTGATTTGGCAACCCACCCACAAGTCACACCGCACCCACTACCGCATTTTCCTGAGGATGCTCAAGGACAGATGCTACGGGAAAAAGAAAGCCTCCGACGTACCACACGAGCTTTTATACCTCCGTGTGGGTCAGACCTCCCTGGTGGTTTAACCCGCCGAGAGGAGGTTACATTGCGGAGGCTTCGTGTTGGGGTTGCACTTACCCCATCCGTGACCACCCTTTGGGCGCAAAAGTACCGCGGCCCGTATGGTACATCGTGCCCATTTTGCGACGCTCCAATCAGCGACGTAACTGTCACACACCTATTGTGGACATGCACGGGTCTACAATTAAGCCGTCGTCGTCACCTACCTGCAACAGGCCTCAGGCCTGGCCGACCACCCGACCTTGACCGCTGGATTAGTGGACCTCACCACCGCTCGTTACTGGACTTCATACACGAAGCAAATTTATATGTATATTTCTGAATAAATATTATGCCTAAGGGCAGACTTTCGAAAAAAAAAAGCAAAAGCAAAACAGCGTCCACAATGAGGACTGCCACCTGTAAACCAGGGAAGCCGCGGAAAGAAGAACTTTCTCGCGAGGGACAAGGAAGAAGTTTCAGGTGTAGTGATGAGCTTTTTGCTAGGGCATGTCCATTTTTGCAGGGTCAATGTTTGAAATGTTCGAAAAAGGGCCATGTTGCTAAAATGTGTCGAACTAAACAAACGCATTGCATAGACCAAAGCATGACAGAAGCGAAACTGTTGGAAATAGTGCATAACCAGAGAGATGGTCAGACATCTCTTTTAGTCGTAAACCTACACATAAATGGCAAAGAGATTCCAATGAAACTTGATACAGGATCAGTAGTGTCTTTAATGTCGGAAAGCGAATTCGAAAAATGTTTTCCCGATGCCGAATGGTCCGCAGCTGATGTGCGCTTGGTCACATACAACGGAACACCTGTAAATGTGAAGGGTTCCGCGCAAGTTGATATGAGCTATGGCACACAGCGCCATGAGCTGCTGCTTGTAATAGTAAAGCATGAATCGGGCATGAGGATGCCAATACTTATGGGGCGTAACTGGTTGTCGAAAATAAAGTTAGATTGGTCAGAAGTCGTACCGGTGTACAAAATTTAGACAGAAAATTCTCTTTGAAAAAGTACTATGAGGTGTTTGCAAAAGGACACGGTACAATCAAGGGCTTCAGTGGGAGCATTGTTCTGAAAGAGAATCTGTCACCCCTTTTTTGTAAGGCTGGACCAGTTCCATACGCCGTGTTGGAGCAAGTTGAAAAAGAATTGCATGACCTTGAGAGAGCTGACATCGTATACCAAGTCAAGTGCAGTCAATGGGCGACCCCTCTTGCGATAGTGCCAAAGAAAGACAATTCTGTAGAATATGTTGGGACTACAGAATTACTGCCAATCCGCGTATAGAGGTTGATCAGTAACCAGTGCCTTTACCGGAAAAGATCTTTGCATCTGTAGTAGGAGGCACAAATTTCACAGATCTAGGTCTCTCTAAGGCTTACCTGCAACTTCAACTTGATGAACGTTCCCAAGAGCCGTTGACAGTGAACAGTCATTTGGGCCTTTTAACACGAAAGTGTTTTATGCCGAGGTCCACCAAGACTTTCATGACGTATTTCCGTCACGCAAGTACGTCAGCAAAATGAATGCCATCAGATGGCAAAGAAAAAAACTCTAAGAAAGAGTTCTGATAACGGGAATCGAACCCATAACCTCTCGGTCCGCGACGATGGCTGGCGGGCGTTTAGCCCACTGAGCTACCGCCAAACACATTACGGAGACGGCATGAACGCGCCTTTTATCTTTCACACTTGCCTCTGGCAGAGATCTTGGATGGATGGATGCTATGAGCGTCCACTTTATAACGGGGCGGTGACATCTGTGCCACCAGGGTCGAAAAAGAAACGCGCCATTGCAACGACCATCCCATTCGGCGCGTTTCCAATACAAGTTTAATTTCGTCAACGCTTTAACACACCGTGTGGTGGCGGTTTTAGCGCAAGCCTCGCTCATAGCATCCATCCATATCGACAAATATCTTTCCGACGCTCGCTGTCGCTCCGCGTTCCCTTCTCGCCCTGTGAGAAGTAACGGGCAGGCTAGAGGCAAACTACGACGCGCACAGCGTTTCTCTTAGCATTTCACGACGCTTTGAAGGAGTGTATACCAAGCATTAGTGTTTATTATGTGCTTGTTGATGCCATCTTTGCGCGGGATTCGCCATATGCGGAGTGCACGTATACGTTAAGGACTTCAGCTACCATAAGGGTTAAATCAGGATCATGGACGTTTGTCGTCGTTACGGAGATGTGCCACTAGGCGTCAACGTGAGTCTGATGCGTCCACATCAACCGGTGCTATATCTGCCAACCAACAGTAGACATTGTACAAGCTCTCATATACCAATGCACTATAAATAATAAACTACTTCTGCGACGACACGTTTCACTTTCGTGTTATACCGATTCCTATGACGGAGGGATCAACCAACCATTTTTTTTTATATTTAAAAGACTGCCGTGCGGAGTAGCAAGCACTCCGGCGATGTTCCAAGCAGTAATGGACCTGATTTTACAAGGAATGCCTGGCACTGCATGCTACATAGATGATGTCCTCATTTCAGGAAAATATAAGCAAGAGTGCTACGAAAGAACCGAAGGAGTGCTTAAGAAGCTGCAGGATCATGGAGTCCGCGTTAATGCAGAAAAATGCTCGTTCATTCAAAGCAAAGTGCGCTATCTGGGACACGTAATTCACAAGAATGGGTTGCACCAAGCACCAGACAAGCTGGAAGCTATCATGCGTGCTCCACAGCCAAAGGATGTTACACAGCTCCAAGCATTTCTTGGCCTCGTTAACTACTATGCGTAGTTCATGCCAAATCTCGCAACTCTACTTGAGCCATTACACAACTTGCTACGCAAAGAAAACAAGCGTTTCAGAGAATGCAAAGAATTGCTGTGCAATAACCAGCTATTGGAGATTTATGATGTCAGAAAAGATTTGCGTCTGGAACGTGATGCGTCTGCATACGGCTTAGGGGCCGTGTTGTCTCATGTGGTTGATGGTCATGAAAAACCTGTTGCCTTTGCGTCTCGATCAATGACCCCAGCTGAGCGTAATTAGGCACAAATCGAGAAAGAGGGACTTGTCATTATTTTTTAAATCAAGAAATTTCACAAGTACTTGTATGGTCGCAAGTTCGAAATTTTCACGGATCACCAGCCACTGACTGCTTTTTGACATAGACAGGTCAGCGTTTCACAAGAAAATAATGAACTGTCCTGGATTACAAGCACACGCCAAACACTAACGCAAAAGGAGACGTTGTTCAAAAACGAGCAAGTGTTCCATATTTAGCCCGCATATACAACCGCACCTGTTACCAAAACGTTAGCAGGACAGCAGGGCGTAATCCCGAAAACCCTAGCGTTCCACATTTAACTCATGTACGTCCGCCTCGTTCAAAGGTTTGTACACTGTGTGACTGGGGCCTTTTTCGGTCGAAGAGCAGAAAGTGTTTGCAGATGTGTATGGAACATAAATAGAAATTCTATAGAAAGCGCAGACTTGTGTTGCAGGAAAGAGCTGTACGCTTTTTAAGGTGTCATTGAAAAGAGGTTTACAAAAGGAGCGGAAACAATGGGTCTGTGTGTCGGCGCTTTTCGATCAAAGACTGCCACGTGGGCAACGTTCTTCCAGTGATACAGACTTGTTTCTAGCTATGGGCATGGCGCCCAATTCTATACTTAGAAGTATCAAGAAGCTCAGTATCAAATTTCCACGAGCCCTTTCGGTAGCTCCACTACTGCGTAGCTGTCTCATTTTTTTTTTCGTGAGCAAATATATCAAGTCACGTTTTACGAATGCGGAGAAGGATCGACGCACCTCAAAAACGTCGCAGAAAGTAAAAGTCCTAAAGAAAGACTGGGAATGCAAAGAGAAACACAACAGCAGCGTACATGGGGATATTATACTTCGATTGCCTCGTGTGTTGTTTACGGACGTGACCTCCCATTTCTCTTGTTCAACCCGCGTACGTAGAATACAGTTGCCGCCCACGCACAACAACATGCAAAGCGGCGTGATGTGAGCCCACGACCAAGACTGTGTTTTTGCCTGCGTGTCGAATTATTGAAAAACAAAGGTGCGTATACGTATGTGTAAATATATATATAGAAGCAGACGCTGAAAAGCTGTGGACTCTGAAGGTCGCGCTAAATCGGTATCTGATGTGAGAGCGCCGCCCACGCCGTGCGTGGGACGCGGAATCCATTTTTCGATATAAAATCTCTTGGTTATAAATAAAGGTCTTCGTCCAACGAGGCGTAAAAACACTGGTGCTGAGCGAAAACAAAGTGACGCGTACGAAGAGACGGGAACTTCCAATGAATCCACGTAAAACTTTCTAGCATTCTCGCGTGTGTCTATACGGTACGTTCATTGTATACAAACTTCGGTTCATACAAAGGTATGTGGATTCAGCTGTTATACAGTATGTAACATGCAAAACGGGGGGGGGGGGTGCTGTGTGTTTAGAAAACCCCGTACTATCATTGCCGTGCTTGCTCTGTGAACTACACCTGTTTTTATTAGTAGTAGTAAAGCTCGTACCCGTAAAAAAACCTAACTGATTGGCTTGTTTTCCAGACAGACCTGCCTCAAGTGCTGAGCTATGTATATACACTGCTCTTCCAGGAGTATAAGTTGTTGCTTCAGCAAACTCCGCTTACTTAACCTAACATTGACTCCTACGGGCGCTAGAATAACAAACTGAAATGGATAAATGTTTTGAGTCATAAACATCTCGCTAACGATGAAGCTTTCGCGTGTTCGTAGGAATGAAAGCACCAGTCAGCAAAGGAAACACAGCTCAAGAAGGCGTCATGGCGCTGAACAAAGTTAAAAATGAAAATAACATTACGAAGCTCTCCACGCACTGCAGTCCGAAAACCTTCTTGGTGTACTAAAGACGCAGGTTTTATTACTGCCACTAGAACTTGGTTAGCATCGCAAATAACCGCGAGCAGACGCGCAGGGCGGACGCTGCTTTGCCATGTCGTAATGTGCAAATTCGGTGCCAGACGCATATGTGTAAAAACATTGGCCGCGTATCTGCGTTCTCCGCTGCAAATGCCGTATAAAGACGATAGAGGAGGCGCTGCGTGAGATATGGACGCCATCCGGCAATACGTCGGGAAACATGAGCTTGTGCAGAGGGTTTCCTTCCGCCGTGGCAGAGGGCGTTGGTCGGCGCGCATAAGGCATTTTCAGCGCAGCCGCATTTTCACCGCAGCTTAAGAAACTTGAGTCTTTAGAATTACGTATCTATGCATTTTCTATTAAAGGAACACACCACCTAATACTTACCTAGTTATGTTGCCTCTCAGATATGCGTAATATTTACTTTTTGATCGACAACGTTCACAAGTATGAACAGCCGTACCAGTTGAAGATGGGTGGGCGGTAAGCAAGTGGTTCAACTTTGGCCGGGTCGCTGAATCGGGTGACAGACAGACAAACAGAAAGACAGACAGATAGACAGACAGATAGACCAAAATTTCTGCGTTTAAGTTTTCCAAGAAAGACTACCGTCTTTAAAAAAATCCAGCCAGCACCTCCTCGCGAGCACTGTCGAAACAGCGGAGCTTATGCCCGTAATTCATCAGGCTGTATTGCACTTCTATGTTCTTGAAGACTTCCCTTCACTGGCGCTTAACTTCGGCCTCCCTTGCGCGAACATTGCGGTTGGCTCGGCGACGGCATGCCCGTTCTCGCGTCAGCTCTCGCTGACGCTCAAGTCGGGTGGCTTCTTTATCGCGATAACGAGAAATGTTCGCCAGTATGCGCAAACTCCTGAACACTGACACGGAAACGTTATTTTACAATCCACTGTGCCTTACCACCTTGGCCCCATCTTGGCACCATTCTCGAAAGTTCTCCTCTCGACATCGTCCACCCTCGCCCTCGCGTCTTGCAGCACGACACAACACTTAGTAGCGAGTCTGACTATGGCCACACTGCAAGGCCACGTGATCACTTCTACGCCTGCCCCGGACATGAAAGCCTCGACTAAGAACATCATTGCTGTTAAAACACTACAAACAATACTGACAAACATATGAGAGCGCAGAGTCAACAGGCGTTCTTTCTTACACGCATTATACATATGTGCATGTGCAGGCGTGCGTGCGCACGCGCGCATTTTTTTGTGCGTGTTTGTGCATGTGTGTGTGTGTGTGTGTGTGTGTGTGTGTGTGTGTGTGTGTGTGTGTGTGTGTGTGTGTGTGTGTGTGTGTGTGTGTGTGTGTGTGTATTTGTGCCTGTGTTCCTGTGTGTTATGTGTCTGTGTGTGTTTGTGTGTGTTTTTGTGCGTGTCATATTTCTAACCCACTCAATTTAGGACATTTTTAAGTACTAAGACGGGTATACTAAAGCCCTTGTTTTTCGAGCTCTATTTTCATAAATTTAACAGTGGTTGATTAGTAGTGAAGTAATCAAGGCCATATAAGTTCACTTTTATGCCGTAGCCATAATCCGCTACGCCACTGTGATGTCTTACATTCCGAAACATACTGTTAGATTTGATGGCCACTAAGCGCAGCCTTGCATCTTTAGAGTACATGCAATCGAACGAACCAAAATGCTACCTAGGTCCGACGAGACGATGTCAAGATGTGTATTTTCATCGCGAGCTGTTCAAAGAGCTTGAATGGTCTTTCGCCATGTGTCCTTGCTGTTCACGTACTTTCTTAGGGCTTATCAAGCATTTTTATTATTCTTTTCTGTTAGTGCAGTTGTGAAAATGGTAATTCAAGAAATCAGTGAACCAGTTTTCGTCATTACTGAAAGTTTAGTCAGTGTTTGAAGTTTGGTCAACATTGACGAGTTCCGTCGAATGGCGGCCTGACCTTTTTTCGGGTGCCTTTTCAAGTCTATAAACAATAAAGCGTAATATTCAACGGAAGAATCCGTTTTGCGGTTTGACGCAACTCCCGGTTCGTATTACCTCAAAGTTCTTGCTCAAGTAAATCGGTGCTTCACAATTCAAATCGGGTTCGAATTTTCACACTGCGACGAAGGCACGATGCTTGCAAACTGCGCCTCGAGGGGATAAAATGAAAAAAAAAAAGCCTTGTGTATGTGACAGAGTTGCAGAGTCGCTAACTCTTTATGTAGAGACAAATCTTTTCGGTTCACTAACTGTTTATCGTCTACTCACGTCGGCAGCAGACGACGCGTGAAACCCAAGACGACTGCGCAATGTCAGAAGTTCGTATTTCTAATACAACTGCTCAAGGACCCTGAAGGCGTTCGGGACTATTTTCCTTTTTTTTTCTGGAAACAACAATAAACTGGCAGTTCGGAAGAGCTGGGTTTCGTAGGACCCTGTGCATCCACGATATTCGTCGAATCAAGGGTCAGAAGTTGCGATTCACTTTTCTTCTGGGAATCCAACAGGAAGCACTCAGTGAAGAGAAGTGGATGGAGCAAAAATAGGCCCTATACTACGCCAGTGCCTTTTATCTTACCTTTTTAAAGATTTGCGCAGTTTAATATTTGCGAGTGCGCAGTGGCAGCTGCTTAAACTTTCCAGCAGTTCCCAGTCCAACTGTATTCGCCTTTGCCCGGGAGGAGCTGTCAGTTCCTTTGAAGCATACCGAATTTGATAAGGTGGAAGTATACTGTTTTTGTTTTTATGAGCGATAGACCTTTTTTTTTTCCTTTTTTAATGTCGTTGGGGCAGGGTGAACGTGTCGCCCTGCCTATGATATACGATCATTGCTTGAGTTTTCGCCATATCTTAGAGACGTTCAAGCCCTAACACATGGCTACAAACATTACTCGAATAAACTCAAAATCTAAATGAGAGCCGACAGATGGAAATACGATGTGCGGATAGGCTTAACAAGCAGGAAAAAGTGCCTCAGACATGCTGGCCGATGCTTGGATAGAAAGACCTATCTTTGTGAAAGGCGCCTTGTCATCAAAGTGAGGAATTGGGCTAGTTGGTTTCGCATGATGAAAATACTGCGCTACAGTTACAGGGACAAAATAATCACACCACCTCCCACTAAAGAGAACCATGTGGGGATGCGAAGCGGCACATGGGTCTATTTAAAGTTCCGTTCATCACAGGCACTTTCCCCATGTTAACGCATCCTTGCAAGTGGAGCACACCATGAATTTACTGTAGTTGCTGTTGCTGTCACTCGTCCCGAAGTCTTGTTGGAGCACACCATGCGGGTTCATCACGCGTCTGCAGCATCTCGTTCCGCGACACCATCACGTGATTATTGAGAGAGTGTGATGTGGAGAGGCCACAGCGTCTTAGCCAACCCCTTACACAAGCCCGAACGCGCTAACGCGTGCCAGCACACATGGTTTTGTCTGCATTACGCCAAGCTAGGACAGCATACGGCAGCCCGGACCCCGAAAGTGCTCTGCACGTATCCTCATCAAGGCGGTCGAAGAACAAGAGGAACAAGACTTCTTCTTGGCGCGAGCGCGCGCTCAGATGGCTCTGCTAGGTGGTAGAAAGCGGACGGTCGCCAATGGAACTCGGACACAGCCCCGAGCAACAGCTGCTTCGCATCTACAAGTTAGGGAACAACCGTTACACACGTACAGCCGTGGCTACGTCTGTGTAGAGCGCGCGAGCAGCCGGTTTTCGCTCTGCGGGGCGACACCTTGAGGCAGTTTCGAGCTCTGACGTGGTGTGTCAGGAGCGTGCGTGGCATAGTAGTCAGGCTGATCACATCAGAGTCCGCAACTGCCTCAAGGTGTCGGCCCGCAGAGCAAAAACCGTCTGCTCGCGTGCTCTACACAGACGCGGCCGCGGCTGTACGTCTGCTTGTCGTGTCGACTTCGTAACGTGTGTGCTTCCTAACGTCTTTTCCTAACTTCCTTCCCAATCATGCTTTGTCATCCTTGGCGTCTTCGTTTTAAAGAAGTTAGTGTTGACGTCATGTCCAGTGGTGTCGCTTTTCACTGTTGGTAATCGCCGTTTGGGAAGAAGAAACTACAAACGAGATGAGTATGGCCCTCTCCTTTTTGAAGGAAAGTTGTTATGTGGCTCAAGAAATGCGTCGCAGATATATGGGGAGCAAAAAAAACGAAAAACAAGAAACGCATGCTGTTTGCACTTATGGCGCATGGTTGGAAACAACAGTGGAGCTAGTGTTCGACCTAGAGTGTTGACCCTGCTAGAGATGCTAAGCTTTTGCTAGTGTTATTAAGTATGACTATGCTTGGCTATTCTCCGGTTTCGGTCGTGTTCCCATATTAGGCACGTGTTACGTGGTTTCAGCGGGAGCATGCGACGTGACTAGCACTTACGTGGGTTTGGCGGGAACATGTCACGTGACTAGCTGTTACAGGATGTTTCATTTTAGTCATGTGACTAGTTGTTGCGAGATTTTTAGTTATGTGACCAGTTCTTGGGGGGGGGGGGGCGGGATTTTAGTAAAGTGACTAGTGACGTCATGTTAGGCGATTTTAGTCACGTGACGAGTTGTTACGTGATCTTGTGTGATTTTTAGTCGCGATAGTAGTTACGTGATGTTACGCCATTTTTAGTGACGTCACTAGTTGTCACGTGGTGTTATGTGATTTTAGTCACCTGACTATTTGTTTCGCGATGTTACGTGTGTAGTCCCGTGACAGCCGTTACGTGATTTTCAGTCACGTAACAGACTCACCGGTCATAGTTATTGCGTTCCACGCCGGACAAACCGGCGCACGTGTTGTGGCAGCGAAGCACAAGATGAAGAGGACGAAGAGAGCGCGTGCCGGTTCATGAGAATAATTTCTGTTCGCACTTCCCGGCGCAACAAAAAGCTTCAACAGCTGCGTGGTTAAAAGCAAAGAATAAACTCTGGTGTTTGTGCGTATGCGCTCAACGTGCCATCGGCTAACATGTACTATGCCAAAAAAAAATTTTTTTTGGTTTAGTCCGTGAATTATTCATTCTTGGTAATATGAGCGATTTGTATAGGGCAGTACGAATCTGCGAAGAACCTTCGCTTTTTTATTTTTTTTTTGTTTTTAAAATTTTTTAAAGAGAGCAGATGTGGCTACGAATGGTAAATATTGCACGGCAACGTCCAAATTCACTAGTTCATAGGTTGAACAAATTAATGAATTACAATGACTCTCGCAGCAGTTGCAAGACGGCAAGAGCACAATTTTCATTTTAGTAATCTTTTTAAGAAGCAATGTGCGTCCATCATATGCATGTAGCAGAGCGTACTTTACTCCTCGTGCCTGGCAGAGCAATGACGTGCGACGGACTCGATGTTTCTCGACAGCCTTTTCCGAGACACAACGGTTCCTCTCGAAATACCTTCAGTGTGGGTGCGCGTAGGAGGTATGCAACCTTTCTCTTCTGCATCTGCCATCTGGCAAAAGAAACAGTGTTCCACACTCGCTGCCGTAGCTACGGGTGGCGCTGACTGACACTCCCAGGTTTGCATGCACACAAATTCCCGATAAATTGGATGAAGTGACGACCACCGCCGTAGCTCCATTGGTAAGAGCAACGGGCGCGTAATCCAAAGGTTGCAGATTGGGCCCCTGCCGGTGGCAAGTTGTCTTTTCGTCCACTTTGCTTTCTTTACGTCTATATCAGAATCACTACAATGTAGTTGAGCAGTATAATTAGCGTCCCCTATAGCTTCATTATCTGCTGGTTTTCATTAGGGCTGTGTCAATCAGAGAAAGGAACCATTAAAAATTTCCTTCCTTCATTCCTTCTGCACAAAGGGACTCGGATTTGGCTCACTCCCGACGAAGTGAACTAAAGATAAGGCAGATTATTGTCGTAAGAAAAAATAATAATAAAAATAAAAATGGGCAACGCCCACGAATTCCGTACAGGTGGTTAACCAGCAGTGCTGACACGTGCGGCCCCGGTGTTTATCACTGGGGCAATCCCGACGGTTCATTAGTCTTTCTCAAATATTGGTTCTGTCTGTCCACGAATATTAATTCGCGTTTGACGCCTGTGTGTTCTCTTCTCCATACTTAGTGAACCAATGGTGAGTAGTGGGGATTACCCAATTTCTGTGGCACACACACGATGTGTGTTTTTGCATACATAGCACGGACGAATTTCGCTTTTCCCTAGCCATGAACAGTTTGCTGCAAAAAGACAAGAGCCTGGAAGTTGAGTTATCTTAGTAATGTGCAGAGTAACAGTGGCCCATTTTGTGGTCTCCAACATCACATTGGTCGGTCGCCGCATGTAGTGGATATTTGTAGCGGATATATGTAGTGGATATTTGGTCTACCACGCAGAACTAACCAGCTCAGTAAAGCACATTGTTAAAGTGCATATTTAGCTTTATAGAGCTCCGATAATGCAGAAAAAACCACGGATACCCATAATGCGGTAATATCATTATACCTTGGTGGATACCGATGACGGAACAAACCTAATGCATACCCACTAAAAAGAAAAAAACTAAGCCGATATAATTACTGAATACTAAATCTCGAGGAGTCACCGTTTAATACATTGCACATTTCAGATACCTAGCAATAACTTATGAAATGGAATCTGTAACAAAAGAAACAAACTCGCAACGGAATATTGCCTGCAGTCAAATTACTAGCACAGAAAAACCTGAAATATGATGGCGAATGTTTAGCAGAGCTGTCAAAAGTGATATTGTAGGTGGCATGTTGTCCTGCTTACTTGTCATTTCATAAGCTAAGTGGTCTTTGGCGTTACCATGTTTATCAGGACGTGAACCTGCGTTGAAACATAATGACCAAATAAGACCGCCAGATCAGCCAAATGGATAAGAGCTAATGGTTAAAAAAAACTAGCTTTACCATTTGGACGTGGATAAAAGAAGAGATGGAACAAAATCAATCAACGCAAAGTTATTGAATGTCGCAGTCCGGACTTTCCATTCGTGTTTGCGAAGCGATGTTTCCAACAAATTTCTACAAAGCTTGGGTAATTTCCACAGAAGCTTACCATACAGCCTTAATTATATCCATTAATCGGTTCGATAAAGGAGCTCCCGGATGCCTTTTACACCGCTTGCGAGTACCGTTGCCAGTACACTTGCATGTCACATCTATGCAACACATGAAACCCGTTTGTGGAACGAATCGAATGTAAGGGTATGTTCCCCTCCGCCCCCGCCCCCCCTGTTCTTTTTTTTTAAAGACGATAGTCTTTCTTGGGGAACTTAAACGCAGAAATTTTGGTCTGTCTTTCTGTCTGTCCTTCTGTCTGTCTTTCTGTTTGTCGGCACGTCCCTCGATTCAGCCACTCGGCCAAAGTTGAACCACTTGCACAAGGGCCAGCCATCATGAACGGCTCACTACGTTCATGCTTGTGTACATGGTTGATCAAAAAGCAAACATTACGCATATCTGAGGCGCAACATCACTAGGTAAGTATTAGGTGGTGTGTTCCTTTAATAGAAAATACATAGATACGTAATTTTAGAGACCCTAGTTTCTTAAGCTGCGCTGAAAATGCGACTGCGCCGAAACTTGGCTTCCTCCGTGTCTGCGCGAGCTCATTGTTGTGTTTCGGTTTCAGTTCAGTATTGCACTGTACGAGTGCCATGGGGCGCCGCTCTGGCATTCCTGCTTTACCCAGGCAACGTGAATATAAAAGAGTGTGTGGAGAGTACTCGTTCAGTGCAGACGTTTACTCTGCTTCGGCGCTTCGCGCCAAACCGCGTGTTCGGGCTGGCTGGCGTCCCCGCCGGTCGCGTTGGTCACCGCCGGTCTTGCCTGCTGCTGCGCCGGGAGTACCAGCCCGCAACACAGCATTCACGTTTCCCGACGTATTGCCAGATGGCATTCATATCTCACGCAGCGCCTCTTCTATCGTCTTTAGACGACATTTGCAGGGAAGCACGCAGATACGCGGCCAAATTTTTTGTTTGCGGTCGCACTTCCTCTAGCAATACTATATTACAAGGCAATACACCTATTCTGAGCTGAAATGCGCCTTGCTCTACTGAGATTTACGCTTGGTTTAGTTTTCACATATTCTAAGCTTGAGAGGTTTTTGTCCTCCGGCCAATAATTGAAGTCTAGTGTTTATGCACCAAAATTTTATTTCACAACATTGCGGCGCCATAAGTACCAAGTAGGAAGACAGGAATATATATGGGAATCATTTATATATACCGCCATGCTTTATTGCTGATATAAGTAGACTCGTCCGACACTTTGATTAGGCCACTGCATAGTAGGTCCATCGACCACATCGATACAGATCTTTTTGTTTTCCTTGGAGATAGGTCATCAAGACTAGCCCTCGTGTGGTAGTTACTGCCGCTGATGACATACTCGTGGCCACTGTCCCTACTTTCACGTCCAAGCGGTGCAGACCTGTTTACGTAGTCGTCCGGAGAAGATGGCTCCGGGCGAACGCAGGACGACGTTTCATAATGCGACGCTTGCTGTACCTTCCACGGGAACTGCAGCTGCTGCTGCTGCTATCCTCTCTAGTTTGGATGCTTGTTTATTTCAACAGCGGAAGTGTTTAAGCTAGGCCTTAGATGCGTAGGGTTCGCAAATAACTAAATTGAAAACAAAGAGCTCGTAGAGAGCTTAGCATAGCCATGCTTAATACGGTATAGCAAGGGGGTTGGAAACAGAAGTTAGAGTGGTGAGCAAGGAAAGAAAGAACGGGTGGGTCCAGCGTGGCATAGCAAGGAGGTGGAGAAGGGGAGTGAGGGTGAGGAGGAAGTAAAGGAGGAGGGGGAGGGTACAGCATGGCAAAGTCTTGTATAGTATAGCTTACTCAGGAGATAGGAAAGAAGTCAGGGTGAGAAGGACTGGTACAAGGGTAAGGGAAGTTAGCGTGAGGAGGACTGATATAAGGGTGAGACTGAGGGAAACTAGGAGGGATAGACGGTAAAGCAAATCATGGTCATGCATAGTATAGCTAGGGGGTGGGAGAGAGAAGTGATGGTTAGGAGGGGAGAGGGGAAAGCATAGCATGTAGTTTGTATGTATAGTATATCAGGGGTTGTAAGGGTAGTGAGGATGAGGAGGAGAAAATGAAGGTGGGGGATGGGTGTCATATCGGAACCTTGTGTAGTACAGATATAGCAATGGGTTGGGGAAGGGAAGTGGGGCGGAGTAAGAGAGATGTGAGGGTGAGGAGGAAGAAAAGGAGGATGGTAGAGGGTAGAACTTTGCATATCCATATATGCTGTGGTAGGGGGAGGGGGTGGAAAATTGAAGTGAAAAGTTATGCGAGTTCACGAGGAGGAAAAGGAGGTGGGGAGACGGTGAAGCATAGCATAGCCACGTATAGTGCAGTGTAACAAGGAGGTGGGAAAGGGAAGTGAGAGTGAGGAGGAGAGATGTGTAGGCTAGGAGGAGGAAAACGAAGAGAGGGTAAATCATAACATAGTCTTGCTTAGTATAGTATTGCAAGGAGTGGGAAAGGGAAGTAAGAGTGAGGAGGAGGGAATAAGGAGGAGAAGGCCACGAGCTCCGCTGTTTCCTCAGTCTTCTCACCTCTGTTGCGTAGCTCCCCCTAGAGATATTGTATCTCGGATCCTTGTTGTGTGCTTTCATAAAAGCCACGACCTTGCCGCGAAAAAAGAGAATATTTGCTCTGTTGAGGGCCGCACGTGACTATGTATAATGCTCTATCCGCAGCGAGTATATTTTAAGCATTCAATATACATTTGACTCCTTCCATTCTTATGTGCAGTAAACAAAAGTGTTGGCATCAGTTTTAAGTCACATTTCGGTTTAGCACACAAAAAATAGAGTTCGTTAGTAAAGAAAGTAAAACAACATAGTAGTGATATAAATTAAGATGTACTAATTGTCCGGTAAAACTGAAATGACGAAAGAAATGCACTAAAAATTGTTTCAAAAAATTATATCATTTTTGCGAAGCATACCTCATTTACTTGCTTCAATTGGCAGCATTTACCATTGCCTATCTTCCGTTCTAAAAATGTTATAAAGGTATATGTGCGCACTATTATGCCTTTGTCACTCTAATAAGCGCTTAGCCTATTAGGAGAGTTGGGCTGTGAAAAGATTTCACCAGTGTATTGTCCTTACACGTGCCCGGTGCGTGGTTAGTTTTTGAGTTGTCAGTTATCGAGTGTTTTTAGCTTAATTAGTCGGTGTTAAATAAGCGTATGTGCAAAACTCACGGTTTGAAACGTGAAAATTTCAGGGCTAAGTATGGACTTGCTTTCGCTTCCGGCGTCTACAGTTCACGTCATAACAGCGTAATTTATAATCGAACACATACATCGGAGCCAAAATTACCTTTAGCGGCCAGATTTGCAGCGACATGACGCCGTTATCATGAGCGATCGCTCATAGTAATCGTTTTATTAAAAAAACGATGCCATGTTTCAATCAGTGAATACCGTACGTAAGCGCACGTGCAGTCAGAGGCTCACGGGAATACGCAGGCTTGGAATGGGCTACGGTGGTCATACAAAGAAAGTCTGTGTGGCCGTATTTTTTGAAAAACAGTGTTGATGTTGTCATTGCGAGAAAAACGACAAATCCTGGTTGAAAGATAGCCCCAACAGATGCCTCTTAACTTAGATAGGATTTCATTGCAGTTGGCGCAATTACACAACAGGACAGCGCAAATTGATGGCAGACTTTCCGAAATAAAACAACTCTGTTTCAAGTAAATAAATTCACCTCTTAAGCCAAAAATGAAAGATTCCTAGCTTCGCTTTACACTTTGTAAGAGCCCACACTCCACACAAAGGATCTTACGCTTGTTTGTCAAACGAAATTTGAATCAATCCTGCTGATTCACACAGTATTAGTGAAGGCAGTCAGGTAAGTGCAAAGCGCCCTGAGGAATTTAAAGTTTTGTACTGGGTGCCATAGATATGCTGGTGCATTGTAAAGTTTGATATCGCTGTGTACCTTGAGTGTTATCTGCTATTAATTAATTATAACGTTTCCTACTTCGAGGGCTATTGTTTTTATTTCGATAAATATGTGCATAATTTCTGTTATCTATGTGAGTTATATCAGGAATCTTCCCTCATCGAGTTGCTGGAGTTTGTTAAACCTTGACATATTCTACTTACTGACAGCTCTTTTTTTCTGATAGAATAACAATGACAAGTGCGTGTAGATCCGGCGATGTGAACATAAATATTAACATTAAACTGTGTTGCATACATCGTATCAATCGCGTTTCAGAAAGAAATTCGTGTCCCTGTCTTTCACTTGCACTTCATAGAAGTGCAGTCGCCTACTCGCCGGGGCCATTGTTCTGGGCTTTGAGATCGGATTACCACCGGTTGCTACGGCGTAGGTAGTAAATTGTCTGGGATGTTCACTGACAGTGCGCACGAGGCCAGGCAGGTTCGCTTTGAAACCGTGGACGATGCTCTCTTGTTCTCGATTTAGCTGCTCCGGGGGATGTCGCAAAGCTGTATTGCAAGTGCGGTCTCAGCAGGTTAGCGGATAAAATTGATGGATTCTGAGAAACACAATTTACCGCGTACGGCAAGCGTAGTAGCCGGGGTTACGCGCAATAGCACCTGTTCGCTGGGTTCGCATATATATTGTGTAACCGTTTCTGACTAAAGTTCACTGCCACATATCAACTAGTACGGAGATTCTACTCGGGGATCGCGCTTGAAGAGAACGTCAGCGGAGAAGTGTTGTGATTTGGTTAACCGGTGCTGCGATTTATTCAAAAGACGTGCAATTTCGCTGTAGTTCACAGACATCAAGTTTGCAAAGGTAAATGAATTTCTAACTTCTCTCTAAACTCGATTGAACAAGATTTCCAAATCGAGAAACACAAACGGGCGAAATACTAAATTAATGTTTGAGAAGGCTGACCGTCATACTATCCGCCGTGCTAGGTAGCCAGCGGTTATTGTGTTGCGCTAGCAGATGCGGGTTCAGTTACAAGCCGCGGCCGCTGCATTTAAGCGTGTGGATTGAGCTTGTTGGTACACATTCATAGTAAAAAACAGCGCGAAAACACAAGGACGAGACAGATGAAACAGGACTAGCGCTGACTTTAAGCGGGCGCGAAATGCACTTAGGTTTAGGTGAACGTTAAACAACACCAGGTGGTTAAATTGATCCGTTGTTTCCCACTATGCCATAAGGATGTTGTGGCGCATAGAACTGCAGCTCTTACTTTTTTTCTAAATATGAGCGACCACATGGCTACATAGCTGCTCATGTCAGTTGGAGGTAGCGGTTAGAACTACAATTACGGTGGATGCATTTTTATGTGGCCGAAATACGAGGTGCATGATCGCAGAATAAAAGCAGATGGTAAAAATTAGTGCGGAGTGTCACACTCTGGCGATCTTTACTATCAGGCCGTAGTTTCTGCAAGCGAAATATGTTAATTTAATTTCGAACAAAGGATTTGTTAGTGTGTAGCCTTTAGCAATGCTTCTTATTTTCTGGAATGCGAGAGCGCTAAGGCTGTCGTGCAAAATGCGGGCAAGCGTTTTTTGTGAACACATTGCCCAGAAATTGACAGACAGATGTGCGAACGAAGGCTATCGGACGTGTTTCGGTATATGCGTAGAGTAGAGAAGTATGCTATCAATCAAATGCTGGACGTTCTATTTTTTGATATGTTGCTTCAGGATTTTTTCGCATACATTCTGATCTAACATACGACGCAATTTATTTCTGTTTATAGTGATACCACATTAATTTTTGATGAAAAAATCCGAAAATAGGGCTGGGGGGTTGCTCGAGCTGACGTTTCGGCAAGTTCACTTATCTTCTTCAAGGCTGGAACTGATTCAGTGACGAGCCTTGAAGAAGATAAGTGAACTTGCCGAAACGTCAGCTCGAGCAACCCCCCAGCCCTATTTTCGGATTTTTTGGAACTGATTCAGTGACGAGCCTTGAAGAAGACAAGTCCACTTGTCGAAATGTAGGCTCGAGCGCCCACCGCCTAATCATGGATTTTTTTTTCATCCCAAGCTTCCATCTTCCCCTTCCTGCCTTTTTTTAAATTATTTTTGTACCTTATTGTTCAAGCCAGGGGTCATGTCTTTTATTTATGTGTGTGCAGGATGTGTGACTAACCTATTTGAGCATACGAAGTCCCTGTATCGCGTTTATTGAGGCGAAAGCCATAGAAGCCTCTTCAAACGCCAAAAACTGATCGTCGGCGTTACTCGGAATCGGCGGTGTCAACGCGAGGGGTGTAAAAGAAATTATCATGATCACGTGATGATATCACCACGTCACTTGATCACATCGCGTGCACCGTGTTAGCAAAGAACGTGTACATGCGTGTATATAGACCAGTGTACATAGCATACTTGTGCATGGGGTAAGGAAATGTGTGTATGCATAGTGTACACATTTTTGTAGGTGCACATTTTCATTTGTGTATGCATAAATATGTATGTATACATACTTTTTCTTTCTGATTTGAAATTGTATCTTTATCTCGCGTAATATTTTGTTTCAAGTGTTGTACTTATTCATGACATTTCTGCAATATGCTGTTGTCATTTGTTAAAGGGGTCAGGACCCCTGCCAAGCTTCTGTAGCTTTTAGTCCTGTCTCCTCTTTTTCAATGTCAAAAGAAAATAAAACTGATTGATTGATTGACCTTACAGGTCGCCAATATTTGTGACGTCATTCAGAAGTCGGCAAACTCACTCATGGGTCAACTCACTCAGACTCATTCCGACTCAGATCGGACCGTTAGTCTGAGTCCGAGTGAGTCCGGTAGAGGAAACTTTTCGTGAGTTTCAGTCCGATTGAGCCCTAAAAGCAAAATACATTTCTTGAGAAATTCTGAGTGAGGTGCACATTTTTTGCCCACCAATGACGCTATCAGATGGCACCGCCACTTGGTCAAAGGCGGGCCGATCACGGAGGCAATGCAAAACGAGGTTTGGTGCACAAAGAATATGCGTCCGATTCTGGAGGCAGGCCAAAACCACGTTAGTTACGGAAACATTTCGGAAGGGGCCGGCGGGGGATCAACACATCGATTGAGAAAAGAAAGAATAAGATGATGACTTTCGCCTTCGAGTCGTCTCAGGCTAAAGCATAAGGGACGCTTGCGAGTTTTTTTTTTTTTTTTTTTTTGCAACACCTGCAGGCATTCCTCGCCAAATATTCAGGCACCATGTCAATGCTTCGTTTCGATAGTTTGTCACGGTGGCCTTCTTATGTTTTGCTCAATTGTAATTATGCGTAATATCTCACGTTGTTGTTTCCGCTAAGTATCTCAACTGTTATTTCTCAGCCACTTTTAAAATATGGCGGTTTTAATCTGACTCCTTACCATAGGTCAGTAAAAATGTGGAGCTCACTGCCTTTAGGGCTCACTCAGACTCGGACTCGGACTCACGAAAAATTTCCTCATTCAGGCTGACTCGAACTCAGACTCACTAAAATTTTTACAGCGAAAGCTGCTATGAGATCATTTCACCGGCCGTTTTTGGCGCCGTAGTTGTCCGCTGCCGCCGCCGCCGGTGTCCGTAACCAGTATCGCTCGAAATAAGAAAAAAAACTAAATAAGAAAAAAATTCCAGGATGGAACGCGGTTCGAACCTGGGCCCTCTGCGTGGGAGCCCAGTATTCAACCGCTGAGCCATGCCGGTGCTTGAAACTGCTTTGCAAAAAGGTCCTATACAGGCTTCATGTCGGGAAGGAACCACATTAGCATGTGCAATATAGCGTGGTAGAAGAGTAAAATAAGCACCAAGAGTCGCACAACGCGAATTCTGTAACCAGGCGTCACACAATGCGAATTGCGCAACGAGTACGTTGTTGAATGCTTCCAACCCATTACAAAGGGCTCTGCCATATTTCTTCGACGTCATCAAGCGCAGCATCAACAAAGTGCGCATAATGCCTTACATGCGTTTAGCAGGTACCACGGCTCTCCGTAGAATGACGAAAAATGGCGCAGTGCCTGCTGCCCTGCTTCTCAAAAATTACAATGATTTATAGCGTAGTCGGTTCCTCGCAAGTGCACTTGTATTGGTTGCCAAGGAAGGCCATAAGCGCATGATCCATTTCCTCGGGGTCTCAGTAAAATTACAATGATTTAGAGCGTAGTGGGTTTCTCGCAAGTGCACTTGTATTGGTTGCCAAGGAAGCCCATAAGCGCATGATCCATTACCTCGGGGTCTCAATAAAGTTCTTCGCCCCCCCCCCCCGTCTCTCTCCCACGACAACATATGTTATACAGCATGACGGGAGAGGGAAATAGCGACCGGGCGTCACCCAATGCAAATTACATACCTGGTGGGCCGTTTAAAGCTTCCAACCCATTACAAATGGCAGAGCCATAATTCTTCATCGTCATCAGTCGTCGCGTCAACAAAGTGCACATAATGCCTTACAGACGTGTAGCTGCTGCCTCGTTTCTCCGCAGAATGACGAATAATGGCTTAGTAGCTGCTTCCCAACTTCATAAAAATTGTTATTTATGACATAGTGGGTACCTTACTAGTGTACTTGTATTAGTAGCCCCAAGGGAGCTTACAATGGGCTCTAAAAGCGCCGCTCTTCCAGCTTTCGTTGTGACTGTGCTGCGGTTTCAGCGCAGGCCTGGCGTCTTTTTCTGATCTGGACTCACTCAGACTCACTTCGACTCAGATCTAGCGGTGAGTCTGAGTCCGAGTGAGTCGGCTCATGAGTGAGTTTGCCGACCAATCCTCGTTATTGACTTCCTTACCGCATCCCCTAACTCCGGATACTTCAACTACGTTTCATTTGATTTGACATGTTCTGCAGAGCAACGCAAGCAATAATCATCTGCAAGAGTCACTTCGCGTTTACAAAGAGGATCGTGCGTCAGGTTTTATAGTAGCTTACTTCTGCGCAAAGTGCAGGAACTTCGACCTAGTCATGAAGCACGTATTTTATTTATGTGGTTTCTTAGCCCGAGATATTCGCCAAAACAGATGCAGCGCCAGCGGCGGATTGCCCGAGAGTCTTCTAGACAAAAGTACGTGCTTTGGCTATAACTTCTTATATTAATACGAAGTTATAAGAATGCTGTTCAAAAAACAATGACGCCATAAACGTATTTCTAATTTAACGCCGAAACATATAATAGCCAATACAAGGAGCTCTGAAAATCGGCACTGCAGAGGTCTAGAATGAATTATACTTATCAGATGCTACATTATAGACTACCCTATCACTAAAATGAAAGAAATGTAATAGAACACCTCATATTGTCAAAAAAAAAACATGTATGCAACTGCAACGTTTAGGTACTAGTGCTTATAATGCGGTGTACTTCTTGTGTAATAGTTGTGTATGTTTTGTGTAGTTCTTGTGTTTTTGGAATTCTTGTATTCCTGTAATATGACGCGGTGTATTTCTAGTTTAATTCTTGTGCATTTATTGTTTTTCCCATTGTGTCACTGCCTGAAAAATGGGCCATGGGCCCTGTCAAGCCTGTCTGGCTTTTAGTTCATGGTCCACGACTGCACTTGTATGTTGAAATAAAGATTTGATTTGATTTGGTTTGATTGATACTCAAACACATATCTCTAGTACTTCCCTACGAACCACAGTGTGTGATATAATCGAAAGCCTGTTCTGATCTCAAACCCTACACACTAAGAAAAAAATGTGTCCTTGGGCTCTTCTTTTGTACATGTCACATGCGTAGCACCCTCGTTAGTCACATTAGCTCTATTTTTTTCACACTGACTCTCTAAGCAAAGTCAACGTGCCTCTCTAAAGAGAGTGGTACACATGTGACTCTCACATGTATAAAAGAAAAGTCACAGTTCTTAGAGTGCACCTTTACGCCAGGGTTGCTTTGTATAAACTTCCTCGACGATAAAATCTGGCGTTTCGTTTATTAAGGCACCCATATAGCTTACCCAGAATTCTTGAGTCCAGTGTCGCTTGGTGAGAAGGGTGGAGGGTTTAGGTTATCAGGTATTGAATAGATATATAATTAAAATTCATGCTTGCAACTAACCCTTAAATTCACAAGAAGTTCTGCAGTAATGAAAGACGTGTTAGTGGTACGAGCTCTTTGTATCACTTCTGGAAAGAACACATTTTTTTTAGTGTGTCCGAAATGTAAGAAAGGTGCGCATTCCGTTTTCAACGTACTTACGCTAATGGTCGTGCTTAGTGTTAACTCACAATAGCGGCTAAGTGCCACAACACGTACTTTGTAGGCTGCCAGTTCTGTAGTTTCGTGTGTCTTTTTTGGCTAACCAATTCTTTGTCAAGTATGTGCACGTTCCGTCTGCGTTATGCTGAGCTGTCTTTAGAGCATCGAGTCGACGTGCATTTCGCATGGAGCGACCCCCGAATAAAGTTCGTACCTTAAGTGGACGGTGTTTCACCTGTTAAATGCATCGAATCTCTTGATATTATAGGTACAAGCGCTCTACCAGCTGAATGATTTCTTTCGCTCTCTCTCTCTCTTTATCATGTACCTTGGCTTTCTCAAGAAAATAACCTGAGCATAGAAGCCCCACTTCTCTGGATTCGTCGTTAGGTGACCGTGTCACTCTCCAATAAGGCATAATACATCGTTTTGATATACTACATACTACCACAAAAATGTAATGTTGACTTTAAGGAATGTCTGCAACTAAATTCTCAAGTCAGTTCTATTGTCAGAAGAAGAATGGTAGAAGTAATACATTATTTTATTAGCGCAATTTTACTGCAGCGGCACTAAGTGCAAATGCGCCTGCTAGTTGTCCACGTTCAGTAGATTAACGCCTTCCTCCATGGTACTTGAAATACATTGTTATTGCTTACATTTCATGACAAGCCTGAATGATGTAAGATGTGCATTTTACAAAGTCTTATTTATTATTCACTATTTCTTGCTCTAGGTATCCACTGCTGAAATGATCGCCGTAAGTTTGTCCGTCGACTTCTCTATGCTTCGATGTACTTAATTGAGTGGCAATCTTTAATATTCGGCTTTCATGTTCCTGCCACTAATTTAGCACACTAATTAGAATTACGATAGTTAATTTGCCACACAGAAATCGAAAATAACACCGTATACAAGTAGGACATGTCTTACAAACGTACTCAAACTGTCGCCTTTTCGAGCAGTTTGAGTCTTGTTGTGGCAACGAAAAGGTCGGAAGCACGGCGCCTTTGCTTTTAAGAACTTAGTATATTTTCATAAATAATAGCAATTATGTAGTTTGATTACTTGTCAATAATGTTGATGACATAAAAAAATGATCATTTGTACTGAAGTCCCAACAATTGCGCAATTTTCGAACGAATGCCGTTTATAGGAAACAATAACTTTCGACTTCAGCGTTATGAAAGTTTCAATAGTTTTTTTAACACGAAAGTGTTTTATGCCGGGGTCTACCTAGGCTTCAGTGACGTATTTCCGTCACGGAAAAGACGTTGAATAAATGTACACCATCAGATGGCAAAGGAAAAAATTACACCATCTCCCGCTAAGGGGACCATGAGGCGATGCGAAGCCGGAGCACTTGCACGATCGCATTCTATGCTACCGACCTCGCGTCGTGCAACGCGAAGAGGGACGCTACGCGCGTCGTATCTTCCATCTAGCCTGGCCGTTAATTCTCACAGGGCGAGCGGGGAACGCGGTCGACAGGTGGGCGAGAGGGGGCAGCGTGGGAGAGGAGAGAGAAGCGGAGGGGACGCGCATGCGCTCGAGCTCATCGCGGCGTTGCGCAGGAGAGAATTTCGGCATGTCTAGCCTATGTTTCAGAGGAAGAGTGGAAAGGGGAAGGGGAGAGGGAAAGTGGAGAGGGGAGGGTGAGTGAAGAGGAGGTGTGTGGAGATGGTATGCGCATGCGCAGTAAGGGTGGTCACGCCGCACACCACCACCACCGGATTGAGCTCCGCCTTAAGATACTTCGCATCTAAAAGGTTCTATCATCGGCCATCGAACCCACGACGGCTCGCTCCGCAAGAACAGATGCCGGGCACGCTATCCACTGCGCCACAGTCACAGACTCTAGACGCTTTACAAACGCGCCTTTTATATCTCACACTCTCATCTCACAGTGCCCTCGGTCGGCGGGGTGGTGTTGCCCTCTATGATCGGTAAAGTAAATTAATTCATCATTACTGTCGCCTCCGCGATTAGCACCTGCAATGCTTGTTGCTAAACGTCCGTCCTATTCGGCGTGTTTTCAATAGAATTGCAATTTTGTCAATGCCTTAACACACCTGGAGGTGGCGATCTTAGCCCAAACGTCGTAAAAGCGTCGGTATGACTCGTAGCACGGCCGCTACATAAAAAAAAAACAGGTGCGGCCTGCTGGGTGGCGCCGAGACGGCGTCTGGGGCCTAGTTCTCCTTGCGCCCGCTCTGTCGCCACCACACCGGTCAGTTGTTCACGCAGAAGCGCCTCGACAGTCGCGTTCGTACGCGCGACACTTACTCCAATCAGGCCGTAGATAACGCGTTTTATAGTTGCACATTACAGGTTGAACATTCAAGTCACCATAAGAAATGCCGATTACTCCACATATCTGTACAGTTTCCCTAGGAATACCAATGTTTTGTAGAGTGGGCCTCAATACTCTTCATGAATGCTGCCCGTTTCACTCACCTGAAATGAAGGGGCAGATTCCAAATCCCACCGTGTGTCTGCTCTCTCCCCCTTCACCTTACTAGGGCGGAGGAAGTTGTGCTTAGGAGGCTTCGGGCAGGGGTGGCCCTTACACCGGCTGTTATTTCAACATGGAACTGGTCGCATTTACCAGTTTGTTCTACATGCCCGTACTGTTCTGTTCCGGTGATACAAGCAGATGCATACCACCTTATATGGACATGCCAAGGATTACAGTCGGAACGCTCCCGTCATCTCCTTCAAGCTCGTCTTCGCTACAGTGACACAAACAGTTATGACCGATGGATACATGATAACACATTCCACAAGACACTTCTTCACTTCATACACAACACCGGCCTAACGGCGCACATTTAACACAAATATACAAAACAAATATTATGCCTTAAGGGCAAGTCTATGTCGCAAATAAAAAAAAAAAAGATTCCAAGGGCTGACGTGTCGGCCCACCAAAACGCACCTCGTAAGCGCGCACAGTTTAAATGTAGGTCCTGTTAGTGCGCCAATGAAGGCAGGCTGTGGTCCGAAGATCGAGTTAGAGCCAAGAGTTGATAACAGAAACAAAATGTATTCTCGTTTAAGGCAGTACAAGCATCACACAAACTTGCACACTCGGCAGGTATCAATTACAACTCACAACATCACTTAGATGGTGTTCACCTTCGTCCATTCGAAACTATCCAAGAATACTTAACGCCTTGAATATTCACCAAACGTGTGCATCCAACAATTCTTCGAACGTTGCTCGAATATTTCTCTTCCAGGCAACACTCAAACGACATCCAGCTCTGATCACCCTCATTCGGCGACACTCTTCAAAACAGTGCTCCGACGGCGCCATCACTCGATTCTACAAGATCGGCTGACCCCACTGCACGACTCACTCGAACAAAATAACTCTTCGTCGACTTCACAACCCTGTCCTACCCTCCGTCGTCTCTCGTTTGGTTCCTTCCCGTTTTCGCGAACATTCCAAGTGATTGTTCGGCGCGTAGCACGTAGCAAAGCGACAGCTAGGGGAAAGGGACTCGTCTCGCCGGTTCGTCTGCGGAAACGGCCGGTTCCACTTCAATTTATAGAATTCTCACGATCTGCGCGAGCGTTAGGCTGTCGCGACGGTGTCTTCGGTGGAGAAGGTGAGGGCACACCCTGGCCACCTTTTGATGATTGTTTCTTTTTGTTTTTTTTTTCGTTGCGCGCGCCCGTTGGAGGGAACCATCGGGTGGTGACTTGATGCTGTCGCCAGGATGCGGCGGCGCGCGCCTGTTTTAGCGCTCGTTTGTGACAAAAGGAAATGCTCTGTTACGAATATTACGCTTTCCGACACTGTAGATCGCATGGGAATACGTGGTACTTCACAATAGCGACTTTTCACGCGTTCGAGTTGCACAGCGGCACACAACAGCTTCGCGTCATCACACCGCTTGAAAAAAACCGTCTGCCACACACCCGCGCACCAAAAAACCGTACTCAGGCGCAGGAAACATGAGGCAAGCTGCTCACACGCGCGGTCACACACAAGAAAGACACGAGAAAGCACACGAAAAAGCACACGGACACGCATAAATCCTGAGGCGACCACATAGTAACACGAACCAGCGTCTGCCTTGAGTACCGTACTAGTGGCGCCCTCACCTAAAACATCCTCCCTCAGCCGACCCGCGCTCGCTCATTGACGGCGACGCGACGCAGCAGGCCGTACCTGTTCTTTAATGTAACGGCCGTGCTCATAGCATCACGCTAATCCAAACAAAAACTAGTTCTGCAATGCGCGCCTGCCTCACCTGGCTGTAGCACCGCGTTGCCCGCTTACGCTATCCCCGAGAAAAATCGCGGCCGGGTGGTGCGACGCGCTTTGCGTTTCCTTCTATTCCGGCCGTGGTGTTCAGTCACACTTTTAACATGCCGCGGGATGGCGACCAAGTTCTGCGTCCAATATGCGACGCTCTTCTGGCTATCACACCTCGTTCTCTGATTACGCCTTCACCGTTAACTACTACTGCTACCACAAGATTTTGTTTAATCATTGAACGTGTACGTTAGTCATCGCGATGGAGGTGAACCACTAAGCAACAAAGTGGGTGCATCGACGTTGAACGGTGAATGGCTGCTAGACATCTATATACATTTTGCAAACTCTCTCACATAAATTTATAACAAACATTCAACTACTTCTGTAAGGACACATTTATGATAAGCGAGAACGATCGCCACGCTAATAATCCGCGTTTTTCACAGGCGTCAGCAGGGCTCTCCATAGGAGGTACAAGTTTCACCCCGCCTCCTCCCTCTCCTTCTGGTCGAGTCCGAAACGAATTGAGCTTCGCAATTGTTGCAAAAATGCTAATGAAGCGAATGAAGGCTCATTTGTTTTGTTTGGTTCCCCTCATCTCTACTCCAAATCATTATCCTCAACTTGCAAGTCACTTGCATGGCGTTCACTGTACCGCTTGCAAGTAACTAGTACCCTGTTAGCAGATTGCGTCACTGCTACGAAACGTCGAAACAGCAACATGACAAGACATGACAAGAACTTTATTGGAGTCCTGAGGAACTCGAATCTGGGGAGCCGGAGGCCCCCAGATCAAGTTGGTGGCTCCGCCCTCGATGGGACTGGAAGTCCAAGTTCCGTCGCGATGTCGTGGGCCCTCTGGACAGCCTGAAGTTGGGTGCGTAGATCGCTGCTCTTCAGGGATTCCTCCCATTGCTCCTTCGTGAAGGGTGGAGAGAGCATTAAGGGTTGGGCACCGCCAGAGCATGTGGTCGAAAGATTTAGCAACATTCATAAAGTAGCATGCACACTACCAAACGACCCAGTGCTTACTTGGTGTTCTCGTAATCGATTCCTTATCGTCGAAGCCTGCAACGAGAAATGTTTTAACAGTACTGACCACGGGGCAAGTTCGTACTGATTCATGACGGGCTGCGCAACAAACACTTGTGGCGTCCACTTCTTTCTTTGTCCGTGTGTGTGTTGGGCGGCCACTCATGAGAAAATATTATAACATGGAAAGTAATCAAACGTGTAGTGAGTATTTTAAAGTACGGAAAAGTGTAGCCGTCGTTTAGCAAAAGTTATCTTCAAAGGGGCGAGTTTCGCTTCTATAAACACATGTGACTTGCCTGTTTTTGATTTAGGGCGAAGTAATCATGCCTAGTACACTCGAAGTGCTAAAGAATCCGCGCTTCCTTGCACTACATGTGATAGGATGTCGATAAAAGGCTTTACTGCAAATATATATGGCCACAGATCTTTCCTTTAGGCTGGAGGTTAACGCTTTCTCAATGCAATGAAATGTAGGGCAATATGTTGTACGTGTGTATGTTGCTGGCTACACCGTTTCCCTAACTTGTTAGCTTTTTGCAGAATGCTTTTAGTAACAAGATTAGTAAACGAGCATATGGACATTGTTAAGTCTATGGCACCCTCAGACGTCAATGTGCTTCATTTTTACCGATTAGGAACTACGTAGTCCCTAGTAGGCGCCGTCAAAACATGTGACGTCACGACGAATGGTGCAAAAATTTCCAGGTTGGCGTTGCCACCCACGTTTTGTTTTTGCGCGTTTTCCTCGCGTCTCCTCGCCGCAATCGTGTTGTTTTTGGTATCGTGAAAGATTACTAATATGAGAAAAATCGTTTTACTCTTTAGTGTCCCTTTAACATTTGGCAAGCAGTCAGTGACAGCAATCTCTTGTTCAGTTTTCAACCACGTTAATTGAATTATATTGCAAATGCGTTGCGGGAGAGTTATGAACTGGTAATTGACAAATACGCACTTTTAGCACGGAGGCATAAGGAACAAACGGGTGGGTGTCAATTATCCCTTTCGTGACCCTTCCGCCACCTTGCCGAATTTCGTAGAACAAATTTTTAATATTCTGTGTCCATGTGTTTCGAGTTCTTGGCTAATTCGCTACGCGCTGCCAATTGATAGTAGTACAAGGAACACCCCCCTCCCCTTGAAAGACGATAGTCCCGGGTTCAACCCCTGGACCAGGATGAATTTTTCTTCAAGTAGAAGTCTTGATTTCTGTGAAATCAGTATGGTTTTCTTTTTGGCTTCGTGCTGCAAGCAGCTGGTTGTCAATTATCCCTTTCATAATTCAATTATAATTGGAAACAAGGACACGTCATTTAAAAACCACCCTTATTTGTTGCAGCAACAGCCTGAGTGGTCAGATATGTCTGTCTACGAATTTGTATTTATCTGCACATTTTGGAATAGCGTTACCTCGAGCAGGAGCGGCAGTGAAGTGTTAGTAGCCTTAGATAAAAAGAGAATGTGTCATCATTAGTGCACGCCGCGGGGAGAGCGCGAGAGTAGGCTTATTGGGCTAAAAATGTGCTGGAATGGTAGCTTCTACAGGTGTAGGAAACTGGAGAATAAAGCGCAGAAATTTTGTTTACAGCCAGTCCATCGTAAAATTCGTTTTGTCGTTTTCAGTATGTTATTTTCGTCGACAACTATCATTTCGTAGTAATGGGAGCGGGTTTTATATCTTTATTTATTTCCGGCCAAATGGTAGGTAACTAATCAAATGGCGAAATTTACGGCATTAGGATGAGCTCGTAAACGATAGCTGATGATGCCACAATTCCTGGTATATTCAAATACCATGAATAGATCTGCAGAGAGCGACCCACGCTGTTTTGAAAAAGAGTGTACAGAATAATAGTACTCACCAATGTATTTGTCTGCCTCCCTGTGCCGGCGATTAGTGCGCTTAGGACATATTCACAGCCCTCCGCAATTGATATCAATGATTCCAAAGTGCTGTTACAGTGCTGGTTCGAAGTGATTAGGTACGAGAGTCGCATCGCTATATTGGTTGCCATAAGCGGAGCACAGGCTATTAAGGCCTAGCTCTACACCTTCACACAGCTAGGTGAAACGTTATCCTGTACGAAGTGCTGGTGAAATGCCGGCGGTTTTAAAGGGGTCATGAACCACTTTTCCAAGTAATGATCTAATGGCCTCGGTATCGGAGTGTACTGCCTCCCGAATCGATTGCCACAAAAATTTCTCGAATCCGTCAAGAATCAGCGGAGTTACGGGGGTTTGGCGCACGTTCCCAGCGCTTTCTCTCTTTTCTCGTGCCGACGAGCGCACTGGAAGCTATACAGGGAGGGATGGCATGGGGGAAAGAAGTTACGCCAGCGCGCGTCATGAAACGCGATCGCTCTCCCGCTGTGATTCGCTTGCGCGAGTGCGGCTACCGTGTACTGAGGAGTGCGGCGCCGGCAAGAAGCGCATCTGATCCGAACGCCGCTCTCGATTTACGTCGGCTATCGGCCAATAAGCATGCTATGTCTCTTGCGACGTACAGCGGACAGACGCCCCGCCCACCGACGAGAGTGAGAACCGGCCTCTGTTTGAAAAGAGGGTGCCTGGGGAAACGGCAACTTCGCGCTCCGCTTGTGGCCATTACGCGGCGCGCACGACTGTAATATTTGGCAGAGCAGTTCATAGCCGTGTCAGCTTTCCGCAGGATGTGTTTTTTCAATCAGCCCAAGGGGTGCTTCATGACCCCTTTAATTCGCTTAAGCTCGCAAAGGATCAATACTGATGTATATATAATACGAATTTCGAAAAAATAGAGAGAACCACTCACTCAAGCCCAGGGTTTCCACTGGTGGCTACATTTTGCCAAATTGGCGAATTTCAGAGGCCCGTGGCGACTTAAATTTATGACTGGCGACTTGGCGAATTTTTGGCGAATTTCGGCTTAGGTCTCGCTTGAGTTATACATTCTAAGCTCCGTGACTTCCCAACGAATGAGTGACAACATTCTCTCTATTTTTCTTGACTTTAGACGCACCGCTTGAAGGCGCACATTATGCGCCATTCGGTACGTCCGTCCACTAACTCCTCAGTTTTTCTTGATCCAGGAGGTACTGGCGCTTCCCCCAGCGACAGCCGAGCAAAATGCAAGTCAGTGGACTGGTTCGCGTGCCGCGAGGCGGTGGTGTTAGAAAATAAGTTTATCGCGTGAGGCGATTTCGGTGCTTTAAGTGCACCTCTCAAGTTTTCATTTGGGAGTGGCTAGGCGATGGTTTGGTGGCTTGTTCCGGCCTTTTTACCGCCAAAACTCCGATTGTTCTGAATAACTTGGCGACTTATGGACTGCTGCAGTACCCCCTAATTCGGTACGTGGCGTTTACTTTTGTTGGTGAGATACTTTTCAGGCCGACTTCCTAAAAATCTGGGTAGCCTTCAAAAGTGAAAAGCCTTCAGAAACTGCCCTGAGGCAAAAGTGCAGCGCAAGCTTGACTGCACAGAAAGCGTGTTGTGAACATTATTACGAAGGCTACGCCATACTTTCGAAGAAGTTTGCATTGCTTTGTTGCTTTGAAATTATCTTTCTGAATTATTTTAGCATTTTCGACTGCAATGAAATTCTTTAATTTATCTGCAGCAAGGCTGCGCACGACGACCATCTCTTGTTTAGGGGAACAACATGGGAAAACACGCTAATGCGAAGAGAAAATTCCGTGATGATTGGTTCGGGGACGAAAAGCTTAAAGGTGTGTGTTTGTGCACGGGCTGCGTGGTTATGTTGAGTCTTGAAGGGTGATCGTATCGTACCGTAGGAACGTAAGGGGTCGGAGGGGGGGGAGGGGTGACTCTTGCCACTGGCGATATTTGGTGGTTTTTGTATAACAAGCCATATATGACTTACTTTTACGATTTGGAATGCGAGTGAGGGAATTTGTTATTTTGCCAAACTACCTGTCGCCGGGCCATCATCTTTTTAGGAGTTTCTGCATTTAAGTCAATACGTGTCTTTTTATTATTTTTTGTTTAATGTCGAAATGTTTTCCAGACTGGATATTGTCGACAGAAGATGCACAAGCGGTGAAGTGCAAATACTGCAGCTGTGTATTGAGGCCTCATTACACGGACCTCCTGAAGCACGCTGACTCTAAGAAACACAAATATAACGTTGTGCCTGCCGCACAGCAGCTCAAGCAGTTCTTGGGTCACGTTAGCAAGCCAAATTTTGACCAAGCCAGGGGTGAAGTGCGAATTGAATTGTACACCGCTACGCACGCATCTATAAGTGCGGTTGACGAGCTTGGTGAAATTCTGCAAGAAGAATTCGACGAAAAGTTTCGAATGCACCGTACCAAGTGCGCAGCTGTCATCAAGAATGTGTTGGCGCCACACTTCAAGCGCAAGCTGGATAAAATGGTGAAGGAAGCCCCTGGGTACTCCTTAATGCTAGATGAATCCACGGATGTCTCAGCCACAAAACATCTGTGCGTTTCTGTTCGCTTTCTCAACCACGAGACGAACTGCATCCCAAACACTTTCCTCGATTTGAAAGAAGTAGCAAACGGAACTGCAGAAGTTATGCATCATTGCGTCATGAACATACTCTCTGATCACGGGCTAGCTCTTAAAGACTGTGTCGGAATAGCGACAGATGGTGCAAACTTGATGTGCGGACAGCACAACTCTCTCTGGAGCCGGCTCAGAGATGGAAATCCAGATTTGATTCTCATAAAGTGTGTGTGCCACTCATTAGACCTCGTTGCCGCTAAGACAATGGAGACAATGCCCTCAGCGCTGGAGTACATGGTCCGCGAATCGCACAATTACTTTGCTCACAGCACTGTAAGGCTTGCTGCGTACAAGGAATTTTACAATAGTATGCTGGAAGACCATGACAGCGACAAGCTAGGTCCACCGAAGTTCCTGTATCTGTCACCAACGAGGTTGTTGGCAGTGTACGATTGCATCGAAAGAATTGTGAGTCAGTTTGAGAGCCTACAGAAGTTTTTTCAGAGCACTGATAGCCGCGACTACAAAGCGCGGGTTCTTCGGGACATGTACAATGACATTCGCAACTGCCTCTACTTGATATTTCTGGCAGCAGTGCTTCACAATGTGAAGCGAGTGAACACGTTGTTTCAAAGCCAGACAGTGGACCAATTGAAGCTTTTTCACGAACTAGAAAATCTTTATGTAGATGTTCTAAAGCGCATATTGAAGCCGGCCGTGTTACGGCACAACTCCAGCGGTGACCTGCTCTCCCTGAATTTAAAAAAAAAAGAGGGCATCTACCTAGACTCTGAACAAGCCGACCTCGGAGCAGCATTTACAGAACGGCTTGAGGCAAGTGGATTACCTGTCCAGGAACAGGCCTGCATTAGATAGCAGTGTTTCAATTTTTTTGCAGGAGATGGCAATGCAGCTACAAACGCGCATTCCAAATGCGACATCTGCGCTTCGCAGGCTTCAAGCTATAGGTCCGGAAGCAGTTTTGGGGCCCAATGCTTGCCGGGATGTCTTCAGTTTGCCGTCATGCTTCTTTGGCATCTCCAGGAACCAGCTGGAAGCGGAAATACGACTGCTTCGCTCTGCATTCGCTACGACTGAAACGAACTCTGCCACAAGCTTTTGGTATAAGGCATTAGCATTCAGGGATGCTGCTGGTATATGCCCCTTTCCAGTTCTCGCTGCTGGAGCCATCAGGATCTTAACACTCCCGGTTTCAAATGCAGAAGCGGAAAGAGTATTTTCCCAAATAACGCGTTGACCACAACGGAACTTCGCAATAAGATGAAGCTAGACCTATTGGAGTCCATCTTAAGAATTAAATTTGGTCTTCGTTTGCAGCAAAAGACGTCAGCAAACTAGGTCGTTGCGGAGGAAGTTTTTCGCCAAATGACCGCAAACTATTCTTGGGCTTCCAGCATTTACTGATGTTCCTTCTGTGAAAGCTGGAAAGTGCGTCGGGGTCTCGTACCTATGGATATTGACAGCCGAGAAGCGCTTACGCGGCTTGTGTGCAATAAAAAAATTATTTATTCAGGCATTATTCAGTGTTCTCGGTGAGAGTGTTCAATAAAAATTATTCCTCTGTAATATTTTGCTTTATCAAGCTGTTCATTTATTTTATGCCTTAGACGCATCGGATTGACACGTGTAGATATAAGGGAGTATAAGAAATGTTCAGTGGCGCCCGGTAATATTAGTTCCCATTTAAAACAATAAGACTCACTAATGATTGGTCTCTGTAAGAGTTCTGTCGTTTTGCGTTTCATAAACATTTTAATTCATATATGTGTCGTAAAGATTTCTACAAATAACGCTTTCGTGCTTTTCATATTTTACCTTTAAATTTAGTGGACAGGAATGGAAGAATATCATAAGCGTTCCCTTCATAATGGTAACCCTTGCGCCTTCAAGCCCTTCTCGCGGCTTGTCGGAAAATTCGGCGCATCAAGCACTGCCATGGTGAAGCGAGTGATGCCACTGGCCTTGAAAAATAACGGTATAATTGAAGGGGTTTGGATAATATTGTACTCTACGGTGCTATAAATAATTGGAAATGTTTATAACTAGGTACGCCCAAATATCTAAAGTGGCGACTTTTTTGGCAAAATTTGAAAAAAAATGGCGACTTTTGTCATGTCTTTCGGCGACTTTCACTCGAAAGTCAGTGGCAACCCTGCTCAAGCCTGAAATGAGCGCAAATAAAACCATTCTTTTCTGCGCGCCACAAGCCCTTGTACAAGTATCACATGTTATACTAAGCACGCTGAAACACTTTACAATCCTCTTTTAGTAGCTTTTCAGGGAATACGATTCATCGCAGGCAACGCAGCGGGGCAGTGCCTAAAGCTATCTTTCCTTTCTTTCCTTACGTGACCTTGACCTTCGCTTCTCTCTACCTCTTGTGTAACACTGCCAAAAAAGCACAAGAATAAAGACATCAAACGTATATTGAAATGAACCGAAAGTTCCAAAAGCAGAAGAGAACAACAATTTAGTTGCAGAAGTAGTGAACACATACTGAAACAAACGGACAAGGAACAAACGCTCCGGCTTGCTTGAGCGCGTTTGACGAGCCGTGCTCGTAAAAGTCGTCTTCGCAACAGCGAATTCATGTCAACTACAACTACCAGTCGCCGAAATTCTTCCCAGTTCCGGGTCTTGCTACGGCGCTGGGAGAAAAAAAAAGAAGTTAAATGAAAATAGTAAAGAACGAAGTCTCTTCCTCGTTTAGTGCCATATGTCTTTGATTTGACGTCCACTCTCGCGTATCTGCATTGCGCAAACGGAGCGTAATATTGAGAGGAAAAGAAATGTCCGAATATAAGTCAAGTGTGACACAAATAACTGCATGCCAACGCAAGCCTCTGCCACAGCGACTTGCCCGAAGTGACTGCCTGTCCCATTTCGCGGAAGGAAATTGCATATGCCCCACTTGTTCAAAGAGCAAGAGTGGTGGTTGGCACTTCCCATCTCAAAGTTGTCTTCTTGGGGATGTGGCAAGCCCTTTGCGAAAGTTGTCTCGCAGAAGATTATTCATTCCTATACACCAGTGCCTTTCGAGAACTTGCCCTGAACGCAGTTAGCATTTTCCTATAGGATTTGTCCTTTTCTGTATTGAGGTGTCTATACATATGAGATTTGAAACAGCAAATATGCATATCTTCATTCAAGTGATTTTTTGCCTGACACAAATATGCTGGAGGATATTGTAAGAGCGTGTGACCGCGCACCCTTTAGCTTACAGGCTTTTCTAGGCATTGTTGATTGCGATTCCTTCTCAGTATATCGGCAGAGAAATCTAAGAAATACGATAATTGACAAAACAATGTGCGCAAACATTTTGTTCCTCACTGCGATACCACGGTATAGCATCAAGGACCCTCCCCCAAAGAAGTGCTATTGAAGGCCATGATCTGTTAGCGAACCCGCCTTTTGTCATATTTAGTTAAAGAAAGGCAGTGGTGAAAATCGTCGTCGATGTTAAAAAAAAACAGCATGTCCATTTGTCTTACAATACTTTCATCCTTCAATACGTAGTAGCCCACTCTTCACACATGCGTATGTTCTGCCAGCACTTCCTCCTTTATCACGCCGCACTTACTGCTACAAAGCTTGCCCAACAGTTGCACGCACCAAATAAACACCAGAGCTTGCCGTTGGTTTCACCCATTGCAGAGTGGAGCTCATTCCCGATAAGCATTGATATCATAAAACAGCCAGCCTCATTTCTTCAAGCTCTTCAAAGCTCTCTACAACACGGCCACCATCGACGTGTTTGTGATGTGCACGATATTTGCTTGCTGGGTTGACGTCCGCCCCCCCCCCCTCCTCCTCCGCCTCCCCGTTCCGGCAATAACATCTTCGGGCGTTGCTGGAATTCAAGTGAAAAAAAATAAAAGAAAATTAATAAAGCAGAAACGGTTTGTGATTCAATATACGCATATTTTCCCATGTCGTCACAATATTCTATTTCACTGTTTACTCTATCTGTAAGGAAGTGTCAACTGTTCTGGTGCTTCGTTACTGTGATAAGACATGTTTAGCGCAGGTATATTTCCTTAACCTGAACTCTGTACCTGCGTTCCTCCCATGACCCTATCGCAATTTCCGCTAGAGCCCATAAGGGTCTTCAAATAAATGAATAAAAACGAAGTTTTATTAATATGACATAATGTGGAGCCTGTTTCTGGTGTAGCTGATCCAGAATTCGCACGACTCTCTCTTTATTTTTCTTTTTGGTTCGTAAGTACTATATACTGCTAGCCCCCCCACCACCAATAACAATCGTACGTTGAACCTCGCGATTTCTCAGCATCGATGCTTACCAACATCTGCATTTTTTCATGAGCACTGATACAGATTACGCTCTATATAGCTCAAACGTGCAGCACTTACAAAAGGAAACGGTCCACCATGTTCAAAGAACAGAGCGTCCATATGAGAGGGATGGCATCAGTTCCCTGCAATAAAATTAAGCCAACGCTATAAGGCTTGTCGCATGAAGCAACAAACTCAGTTAGTGAGACAGAACTATTCACAGCGCTAGCGTATTACGTACGCAAATGTACCGAGTGAATATTTGGTCTTTACGGGCTGTAACTGCGCATGTGATCGTGAAGCGGCCGCTGCTGCTCTTGCGTGGCTATAAACGGCAGCCAAATCCGTGCCGTCGTCTTGAGACGTTGAAAACACTTCAGAAGACTGGTAATAAGAAAGTAGCGGACGTGACCTGCGCTGGGGTCTAGGCTGAGGCTAGGCTACGTGCCTACTTGATCGAGTGGTCTCTATTTCCTATACTTATTTTGTCTCTTTTTCCGTAAATGTTGTAAGGTTCCAATGGCATTATGTTCCTGTTTTGTTCTTTTACATTTTGCTGTGCGTGTGTGGCGCGCTCTTCCTGACGTCAATGCTGCGCTCTTCAATAAGGCGGTTTCTTCGTCGATCACCACTGTCACGAAAGTCAAAGCACGTCGACCAGTTTTATGGATGAAATTGGTTGTCCCAGCCAACTTTCATTCAGACATATACGTTTTCTCAGAAGCGTATGATCAGGTTTCCTCCTGATCTGCCAGAAATGCACTTGTTATAACGCGAGTCAAGATGCACGTTCATTACAATGAATTACCACTAAATGATATCTCAAAGGCATCACTTGGCCGTGACACATTGTCTATTGTGTGACTTCTGTTGTAAATCGTTTAGGCGCGACCTTGTTATTTTTCTTTCTATTGTTCTGTACTAGAGCCTTAGTTCACGTTAACATTCTTTCGTTCTACGTGAAAATCAGCAAGCGGCTCTGTCTAATGGCATAGGCATTTGCAATGTGCTTTTTATGAGAGGAAAGAAGGAAATTGGCACTTTGCTTTGGTCCTCTTTTCTCAGGGCTCACGAGGACCGTGAGGGAGTTCTCTCTCTGAAACATACTGTAATGTCATGTAACTTATCCATTCGAAGGTTTCTTTAGTTCTTTTTATGAGCGATGAACGCCAAGCTCTACGCACGTTGGCATCATGGCAAGCTGTAAAGAAAGAATAGAATCTTAGGATAGTAGGTTGGGCGAGCTGGTTCTGAGCCACAATGTAAGTCACCAAAATAACATACCTATTAAGAGATAAACGAAGGCAGGAGAACTTAGGGGCTCGTTTTTTTCTTTGTTAGACACAAGCCTAATAAGAAGCAATAGACAGTCAAGCCGAGGACAGTATAGGGGGCGTTATTTATTGTAATTATGGTAGAATGGATGGATGGTGGAACTTTATTAAATGTAGTCCTGAGAGACGCGACTAGCGCGCAGTGGGCTTCTCCCACGTTGGGACGGGCAGGCTTAGCCTGACCGCCGCATCGTGGGCTCTCTGGACGGGCCAAAGCTGATCCCCCTTGTTGGGGCTTCTGATGGCGGAGCTCCACTTGGCTGGGTCGGCTTGTTCACTGCCCAGTAACGAGGGGCATCGCCAGAGCATATGCTCTAAGTTAGCTATTTCCCCACAAAGGGGACACGAGCTGCTAGTGTAAGTATCCGGGTAAATTTTGTGAAATAAGGCCAGATTTGGATATGAATCAGTCTGCAGGAGTCTAAGCGTCATCGCCTGGGCTCTGTGTAGTTTTCTGTGAGGAGGGGGGTAGACCCTCCTGCCTAGGTAGAAGTGCTGCGTGATTTCATTGTATGTGGTGGGCTGATCTCTATTGTCCAACGTCGTGGGCTGGGGAGAACCTCCGTGGGCGCGGAACGTTATACCTCGCGCCTTGGAGTGGGCCAGCTCGTTGAGGTTGGTGGGGCCTCCTTCAAAATGACCCATGTGAGCAGGGAACCACGTTAAGATGTGGTTAGAGATGTCTTTTTCACCGAGAATACGGCGTGCTTCCTTGGCGATTGCGCCGACGGCGAAGGCACGGACGGCTGCCCGTGAGTCGCTGTATACGTTCGCGCGCTTCTCGTCGAGGAGAGCGACGGCGATGGCCACCTGCTCGGCAGCGCTCGAGGAGGAACATTCAATCGATGCGGCGTTGATGACAGAACCAGCTCGGTCGGCCGAGACCACTGCGTATTTGTTGCTGTTCCCGTACCTGGCCGCGTCGACAAAACAGCTCTCCCCAGGGACCTCTGCTACACTGCGGAGGATCGCCGCGGGTGCATATTGCGCGGAATGGGGGAAACCATGATTTGTTCACGTTGTCTTCTTGGCAATCCCTGGTAATTGTCGTCCACTGTGGCCGACGGGATACCCATGGCCATCAGGAGTCGCCTCCCAGCTTTCGGGCCCGAGAGTCTGATGACCTGTGCCCTCTCCTGTGCCTCTGCAATCTCCTCGAGCGTATTGTGCGTTCCCAGCTGTAGGAGTGCGTGAAGAAATAAAAAGTGGCTTTTCATCCATTTTGTCTTTCCATCCAATTTATTCTATTTTTGCTGAGTGATTCACTTATGTATTCTATTGATTTACATTCAATAACTTCCTATTCACCACAAATTCATCCTAATTGCTGCGCTTTAATTTCAATTGACCACTAAATATTTGAATTATTCTCACTTACTTTTAATTAACTCTTGATTACTCGTAATTACCACTTTCAAAACACTTATAGCTCCCTTGCCTTGCTTTAAATAATGCGCGGTGTTTCGTACGACCTCAGATTATAGGGGCCCCTTGCGTTGCCGACGCCGACTGTCACTTTTACGTTAGATGAGGAGTATAAAGATGTCGCCTTATAAATGGGGAAGGGGGGCGGGGTGGTTCAGCGGTTCAATATCGGTTTCCGTCCAAATCGCGAATTCTGGGTACTCACCGAAAAAATCTCGGGATCCCAGTCTGCTGTATAATTGGTGCGAAACCACCATTTCAGATAATCCTTTGGTGTGTCTCATTTGACTTCTTTTGAGAGTAGTTTCTTTCATAAACTCACAAAATAGAAAGAGATGGATGTAGATGTAACGGAGCGCAAGTTTCCAGCTTAATGCTTTGTTCTGTATAGGCGTTCTGTTCTGTTTAACCTATAGTGAAGTGCACTTCACTGTAGTTTAAAAAGAAGTCGTATGCACTGTCTCGCGCTGCCGGAAGCATGTTGCACGGTTCTTCCTTACACTCAGGGTGGATGAACTCTACACCGTGCGTGAACTTCAGTCATCTCTGGGACCACCGCAATACCCATAATCAAAAAAAAATGAAAACAAAAAATAATCGTTGAGAGCGCAGACAGAAGAAATCTCTCGCTGCGACGGAAGACGGGAGACGACAAACCGATTGATTTCACAGTAAGCACGGGGAAAAGAGGTCAACGGTGTCGCGTTTCATTTGATACGAGGCTGGGACGAGTAAAGAGCGCCGTCACGGCCTTGTCCTTTTCAGTCTCGTCCTTCTGTGATGCAACTTGAGCTGGATCGACATAATTAGGAAATAATTGCTCATTCCTCTCATTATTAGCGGCAATGGCACGGTAATGGCAAATATAGCGTTTTCGATGAAGACTGTGCTACAGCCGTTCAGCAGGCGTTGAGTCATAAAGTTTTCTCGAATCTGACGAGTTCGCCTCCTGGAGTACAGAGCAGACCAATTTTCGGGGATTCGGAATGTCAGCACACTTTATTATTTAATCTTTATTAAGATTTCAGGGTCGCAGCGCTGAAGCGAGGCAAAGTATGGTGGCGTCTTTTTAATCTTACACATATCGCCTTATGGCTGCTGTCGGGGTTCGTCAGTAAAATATCATTGACTTTCTTTCGCCTCTGTTGCCACTGTGACTACACTGATGCTCCAAGACGTTCCATTGGGGCTGTAAAATACACAAGCCGCACACGGATATGTTTTTCATGAGTACGAGTAAGGGCTCGGAGTCAGCTATGCAGGAGTACACGGAAAGGACATTTGTGTTTTTATCACCATGTAACCGCGCCTATTAGGTAAGCCATCACTTCATTCCAGCTCGCCTGCATACGTAATGCACGAAAATTGATGATTAGGCTGGAAGCGCCATATTTCAGTTCACTTCTTCTTCGACCTCAATTTAGCCGTGCAAGTACACACCTGGAGTATTAAACACATCACTGGTTTTCTAATATGTGTCTACTTGCCTGACACCTCATATATGTTGTGGTGGAAGTCTGAATCACAGATGAACATGAACTACTGAACATGGAACAGTAACGTGCTACGCCTTGTTTCCACTCTACGGAGAAATTGTGTTGATTGATATACATTGCGTGAACTCAATTTTGCCAACATTCCTGATTGTGCTTCAAGTGTTTGTGTTCACAATTGTGAATGTAGATGGATTTCATTCAGAAGGCGGCGCTTTGTGGACCCCTGCGCTTCGTTTTCGGTCATGACATTCTTTGGCGACATTTTACGACACTTCTGCGCGGTGTCTGCACCCAAGTCTTTCACAACGACGCACATATAAGATTACGTATTGATCCGCCACTTCACGTCAAATTTGAGCTGTGCACCGAATTGGTCCTTATAATATAGATGTGTTCCGTCAAGACGCTATGTAGCTTAAAGTACACCTCAGACAGCCTTTGTAGGCAACCTATAACGTATGAATCGCGTGATCATAAAAGGCGCACAGTAGCTAGCGGCTTGATATTGGCCTTTTAGCGAGGATACGTATAGGCTTGAAGTTCTTGCTGCAATATCGCCGACTATAATCAGTTCTTTCGAGTGGCGCAATGTATAGTGTGTAGCTTACAAAAATTTGCTTTTTTCACAATTTTGTTAAAAGGGGAAACGGTAATACTCGAAATTTATTTTCATCCAAGGTCAGTCACATTTATATGCAAAACGTACATCTCTCTGCTAGTCATCTGTCAGAGTATGACAGCCATTCAATCCTCACACCCTTCTTTCTGAAAGCAATTGACTGTTTCGTAAACAGATCCATCTCTCACATCCGAAGTGCCACTGTGCCGTTAACCGAAGTGCTTCGTTGTTTTTGTGGTCGTTTAGCGGCTCGGTAGTTCACGGGTTTAGCATGACCTCACTTCGCAAGCATACCCTGTGCGTCTTTGTATTTGTCCGACGGCGGTTGGGTGAGAGGTGATAGGTCAGAAAATTATGCTGCTTAACTCTCTCGCGCAGTGCATACACTTTTGCTCTTTACCATACTGAGAATCTACTCGGTCTTAGTAAAGCCTTTCCTGCTAGCTTTCGCAAGCATAGGCCTTCCCATATGATCGTCAAATGGCCACGCTCTTCTTAATCCGCAACAACGTCCTCCGCGAGGCTTCGCCCAATTGTCTCCGGGCTAATCGAATTTGGCCGCGCGAACGATAGCCGCGCCGGCATGTTACCGTGTCGCCTTCACGTGCCCTCCATATCCGCTCCATAGGGCCGTTTAGTTGTATTTTTCTTGCTGTTGCTTTGCGAAGGATGCGAACGCCGCACTCTACGGGTCTGATGGCCCAAACGCTGTTGGAAGTCAACCATGGTGAACAGGTGAACCTTCGCCCAACCGCACATCGCTTGATCTGTGGCAGGTTGGCCAAGGAGCTTGTTCGCCGCGGTGTCTCCAGAACCGGAAACGATGTCCTTATGAGGAAGTGACCTGCATCTAGGAAACAAGTAAACGAAGGAATGAAATAAATGTTCTTACGCTGCCCTGCAGACGAGCAGAGGAAAACAAGCTTGCAGGAGACAGTGAGGCTGGATCGCAGGAGGGTGGTATAGAGGCGGTGTCGCAGTGCGATTGGCGATGCCGATGCCTTGCGATGACCGAGTTAATCTCTTCTGCTAATTTCAGGCATTTCCTAGACATGATTTAGATTGCGGAGTGTTTTTCTAGTGTTGCTGTGGAGGTCTTTTTATTAATATTGCTGAAGTGCGAACTGATATGGCCTTTCTGAGCAAACGGGTATGGCGAAGTGATGTAGAGTACCAATAAGGATAAGTCTTGCTGGGGTAGATGACGCAACTGTTCTTCGTCATTGATGAATTTATTGTTGAGATTAAAATATCTTGCTAAATTCTACCATCTTTAAATATTTCATTACGGATAATTGACACTTGAAATCAGTCAGTCAGTCAGTGAGCCAGACAAGAACTTTATTGATAGGACCTAAGGAGTTTAAGCCGCCGGGGAAACCAGGGAGGACACCCTAGCAGCCGCTACCGTAAGTGACGATCTATTAATTTACTTTTACATCTAGGAATACTAGACTATAGAAAATATTAGAAAAATCCACCCACTAGCATTAGGTGCAAGCCATCCTCAGAGGACCACAACAACAACACCAGAACTATTGCTGAGGTATATTTAGACGAATTCCACTGGTTACTTGCGCCTTGAAACTGAAGCTCACTATGAAGTGTTATGTCAGACAATGTTAAAAACATTCGTTTTGTTACTTTTCTGGCGGAGTAAGCGCAGAAGAATAGAAATATTTATTCAGTGGTAGCTGGCAGCCAAATGCGTGGGCATTGCATAGGAAATGGCCGACCACTACTAATAAGCAAGCATCATCCCTCTATGATCACTGGACGACGACCCAGCGGAATTACGATATTTTCCAATAAACTGAGAAACTCGACACAGAATTTGAAGAAAATTTAAATAATCTCAAATTCTTGCAATCCACACTTTCAAGCACTTACTCAATACATGACATTCCAAGCCTCAAGAAACGTTCTTTTTTGTTTTTTTATTACACATTAGTGTTCAATAATAAATATCTCATTAAGTAGGGGCCAATTATTTTATCCTTCATCACTTTTCACAACGCTGACGGCAAACGTTCAGGATTGTGAAAACGCGCCGAGAGTCTCACTTGGCTAACTTCTAAGAGGAAAATGGTCAGCACTAAAGGAAACGTCCAAACGTCTCTAAGCGCATGCTGGCTCTAGAAACGTTTTTAAAGGTGCTCTAGTCCACCTGAGACCTAGTGGTTAGACCATCGCGCCTCTACTTTAAAGCAACACCTCCTACATGCTTGACCAGGACTGCGCCCGTCGTGAAGTGACGTCAGCTACGTCACGCCGCGCCGGCTGGCCCGCTTCTGGACTAGCAACGCACGGTACGTTGCGCCAGCAGGAGCGGGCCAGCCGCACATGAATCGCGACGCACGGGATGCGTTCCGACTCTTGCGGGATACTGCCCTGTTTCCTTTTTTAGGGGCGAAGCTCTTTATAGCATCACCCGGTCGGTCGTTGCTCCATCCGGCGTTCCCCCGCCGTCGAGTGTCCCGTATCATTCAGTATATGGCGCTGTCCCGTAGAGATGCATGGAAACTGCAGTTGGGGGACGATATACTAGATGGCTCTGTCCCATAGAGACGTGTGCAATATGGCGGTTGGGTGAATGTACGCTAGATGGCATTATAGGTGCCGCTGCTCTCAGATTGGCTGCTGCGCCCGTCATCTCTCATTCTCCTTGATCGGCGCCGTACGTAGAGGAGTGCGCTTGCCAGATCGTGCTGCCTGGCGGACCATGGACGACGAGGAGCGCCGGGTGCGGAAGGCCGCTGCGTCTCGTGCTCGTCGGCAGGATCCCGAGGTGCGACCTCGAGAGGCTGCCGCCAAGCGTGCGCAGCAGTAATCAAAGCGGCGTATCGCTTTGTTTGCTGCTGGGCGAAACCGCTGAACATTTTACGGTGTAACCATGATTGCTTCAGGAGCTTCGCCCAAGCTCTTCATCATTTACCCGAGGATATGCTGTAATTTTTTTTCTTCTCTAAACACGTAACTCAGTCACTGTTGTGTTCCGCTGTAGCGTTCGGTAAAAGCCAATAAAAGCTGGCACAGAAGTTCCCCGATTGCGGCTAGTATATTGAAATACGGAAGTTTCAAAGCTGTAAGACAGTAACATGCCGTGCGCTAATTGATCAAAGCCGGGCATTGTTCACCGATTTTTGCTTTTTGAACAAAAACGTCGTTAACTGGCAAGACAATCTACCCTTTCTCAATACACTCATACCACAACTGCAGTGTGTAGCGTTTATTTAGATTATGCACCGTGTTTTACTTACATCAACGCAGTGCAACAACATGTTCAATCCGGCCCAATTTAGAAATAAACACCAAAGAATGAGTGTCTTGAAATGCAGTGTTCCTCTGTATCAGATACAAGTCAAATTCGTTGTTTAAGTACAAGGCCGCTCAGGTAGGGAGTTAAAATCTGAACATATCCAAACCGCTAACAATTATATAAAGCATAAATTACATACACAGTGATTATTCAATGTGTGATATAAAGTTTTCTAGTTACCAGAGTGGCATATAAACGCGCTCAATTTTCAAACTCTAATCTACCCGGAATCGCGCAAGCACACGGAGGCAAAGAAGAGGCACACGAAGACGAGCGCAATTAGCCAACCTGTTCTGCCAACCAAGAAGGAGCAGAGCCACCCGGTCCTACTGATCGCTGCGTTCCTTCAGTCGTCCTGCCCTGAGCTTTCTTATCTAAGTCGTGTTCACCCTCATCGGCTCCTTCAAGGGTGTCTACTTGTATCCTACTGTCGGGGTGCGGCCGAATCAGGCGGTGCTCTTAGGCATATCAACCTGATGTCTCTTTCGTCTTCCGGCCAGGCATATTCTGCCTGGTCGGCTTCCCTTGCTAACAATGATCTGCCAATGGATGTTTTTTTTGCGCAGTGGTCTGAACAGCGTTCCTGTGGCCCTGGTTCCAACCAATGGTGAATCCATTCGCGTGAAAAACCCGAGAATAATTCAGGAACAGCTCCGGAAGATAAATTATATTTGTCAACTGATCACCGAGGAGCGTCAGTTTGGACGTGGGGGTATTTTGTGCTGCTCGCCGGACCTGGCCTGCATCACAGATCTGAAATACACAACGTTTTCCTCTCATCCGGTGAGCTCTTTCGTGCCTGCCAATTTGGCCTGTGCGAAGGGTCTAGTTCGTGGCGTGGACTAGAACCTTACACCACTAGAGATACTCGAAATGTTTACTGTAGCAGGAGCCGTGTCCATATTCTGGTGCTCGCGTAACATTGAGAACAAGAAGGTCCCTATCGAGTCCGTGATCGTGACATTTGCCGGCACGACTCGTCCGACCGAAATTAAAGCATGGCCTCTGATTTATCGTGTTGAAGCGCTGTCCCCTCGTCCACTACAGTGTAGAAAATGCAGGAGGTACGAACATACCTTAAAGGGATGCAGATCGGAGGTGAGGTGCCGTACATGCGCTGAACACAATACTAATTAATGTTCAACCCAAGAAGCGAGATGTTCTTTATGTAGTGGATTTCACGCAACTGATCATGAAATTTGCCCTACGAGGACACAAGAGTTGCAACTTCTAGAGAAAATTGAACAGAAACGATGCTCCCGGCGTGAGGCCCGATCTGTTCTTTCAGAGCGCTCACGTGGCTATGCCACTGCTGCCAACCGGGCCAATCAGATGCTCGACTCGTCGCTGACGGACATAAAGCGTCAGCGGTGGAAAGATCAATGACGAAGTTGATGGAAACTCTGTTTGTGAGCCTAACGGAATCAATGACACAAGTAGTGCATACTCAATTGACACAAATCTTGCAGGGCGGTAACCGATATGCTGAGACCCCTTCACTACCTTCTCCAGTTGAGATTACTGAGGTTTCATCTGAACCAGGCCCTTCGAAACCAAAGCCAGGCACGTCGAACACAGGCCGTAAAATAATTGTACCTAGTGAACAGGAGGTAGATTGGAGCTCTGACTCCGGATCCCATGACTCGATACCGGAAAAAATTGACCTTGACTCAAGAAAAATGAAAAGACGTGCTTCCCCTGAAGCACAAGGGTCTTCACAGAACCTCAAAGCAAAGAGTAAGAAGTACCAGAAGGAAAACTCATCAAAAAGGATTTTTTGAAGGATAGCATTTTGGAGAAAGCAGTGAGTGCTGCCGGTATTTCACCAAAATAGGCAGTTTAAAAGTATTAGAGTGGAATTGCCATTCTATTTTTTCAGCAACTACCAATTTATTCCATCTTTGTGATCATTATTCTCCTGATATTATTGTTTTACAAGAAACTTGGCTTTCAGAACAAAAGTGCTTTAAAATTAAAAAATACCGCTCATTTATATTTGACCGGACCTCTCGGGGTGGCGGTTTGGCAATTTTTATGTCCTCTAAAATCGCTCATAGAGCGAAAATGACATATCAGTCAATGACTTCAGATAGCGGGATTCTAGCATTAGACATTACTATTCCGGGATACCTCGCATTTTCGTTAATTAATTCATATTTTCCAGCGGGTGTTCAAAATTCTGCCGTTCCAGATACCGCAGTTTCATATTGCCGCAAAGATATTATATTAGTAGGGGACTTCAATTCTCATCATATTTCGTGGGGTTTTAGAACTGATTTGAATGGAAAGCGTCTGTGGGATTGGGCTAATAAAATAACTGTGTGCGTATCAACATCAGAACACCCACGTTTGTGTATAATCAGTCTTATTCTGTGCTTGACCTGACTTTTTCTAGTGTTACTTTGTCCATCTCAACATGGTCTGCTATTAATACGGGCACAAGTAGCGACCATATGCCTATATTGTTTGAGATGGTATGCCCCATGATTAGTCGATCGGTTACGAATGTAAATTTCAGCACATTTGGAAAATTACTACGAGCGGCTTTATCTAACCGAGCAGACGATAGGGAACCAGACGCTATCAGATTAAGCGACATCCTAAAAGAGTCGTTGAATAATTCCAAATTCACCATACAAAGCTCCAAAAGCGCTTCTACCAACCCTTGGTGGAATGCGGACTGTGCGCGGGCTTATAGGTTAAGAAAAGCTGCATGGAAAATATTACTTTTCAACCAGTGCCCTCGCAACCGGAGTGACTATAAGTATGCCGCCGAGATTTTTAAGAGAACCGTTGCCATTGCGAAAGACAGATTTGGCAGTGAACGATCTGAGTTTCTCTCAAAGACGGCAAACAGAAAAACGCTATTTCGCTTTTTGAGAACCAAGAAAGTTCTTCCAGCACTGAAAAACGTGGAATCTGTGGTGTCAACACCAGGTGAACTGAAGTCTTTTCTCGAAGATATAGCTCAGGGCCTAGAGAGTCGCTTTACGACTGTTCTCTTATACCAACCCCAGACCCCTCATAGGTTTGAGGATTTTGAGGAGGTTACAGGTGCTGAGCTAATAAATGTGGTAAGAACGCTGTCTAATTCCGCTCCAGGTCCTGATGTTATGACGACGTCCGTAATAAAAGCAGTACATAAAATATACCCCCTTGGCCTACTCGAAATTGTTAATCACTCAATTAGAAATTCTTGGATCCCACCTGATTGGAGTGTTGCAAAAGTTATTCCATTATTAAAAAAGCAAGGCGCTGGGTTTACCTTAGACATTATCAGGCCTATAGCACTCACATCGAATCTAGTAAAACTCGTAGAGAGAATTTTACATAGCCGGGTAGATCGCTGGTTGTCAGAAAAAATGACACTGAGCCCATGTCAAATCGGTTTCAGGCGTGGTTGTTCCATTTGATGTGCGCGTGTTGATCTTGAAAGTTGAATGCAGCTTACTCGATATCAGAAACAATATTCCGCTTTAGTAACCTTAGATATCACCAAAGCTTATGACAGTGTGGAGCATGTGAAACTGATAGATTCTCTTCAGAACTTAGGACTGCCAGAATACTTTTGGCATAGGTCTATGCTTTCTTGAGTGATAGAGAATTTCATTGCTCGCAATCTGGTGTCAATTCTTCAAACTATAAGCAAACGAGAGGCCTCCCACAAGGGTCAGTGTTATCACCCTTATTATTTAATGTTCTTCTATGTACTATTCCCATACAGCAGGACGTGCAGGTGTATGTGTATGCCGATGACATCGCATTTTTCGCTACGTCAGCAGACACTCACACACTTTACCAAATTCTGCAGACATATATGAATAGCCTGGAAATATGGCTGGAGGCTATTAACTTACCGCTAAATATTAATAAAAGTGCAGTTGTAGTTCTCGCACAAAATGTCCCCGTGCAAATTTCATTACTCTACCGACAAGCCGTCATACCTCAGGTCGCGTCAGTTAGGTATTTAGGGGTAACCTATGCCGAAGAACATAACTGGAGTCCCCATATAGAAAACATGGCTACTAAGGGAGTACGCTCAATAGGGATGCTGCGTAGGCTCAGCAATAAACGTGCCGGTTTGCGCAGGGACGCGCTCGTCATGATTTATTGCATGTACATTTGACCAATACTACAATTCGGCTGCGTTTTGTTTTCTGGCGCTCCGGCTTATAAAGTTCGACTATTGGATTTGTTAGAACGTGAATCGTTACGATTATGTCTGGGGCTACCTAAAGTTGTTGCAAACAATATTTTATACGAAGAATCACGCCTGCCGTCTCTGATGAAAAGATTTCATATTTTAACAGTACGTACATTTCTAAAAATATATGCATCTCCACAGAGGAGGTCACAGTATGTGTTCATTAACCAGCAGGCCTCATTTTTTAACCTCCAATGGTCTAGATTACGCTGCCCCCAAGTTATTTTTACACAGAGACTTTTGAGCCCATTAAAAGTTCACCTCTGGGAAGCACATATACTCAGCACTGTAGAAACAATTAGGATTGAATTTGATGATATATATCCCATAAACTCGAAAAATTTACCATATCAATATCTAAATTGCATTTTGGAAGATCATTTGGCCAGTCTCGAAACAAACACTGGGATAGCAACTGATTCTTCCGTTTGTGAAGAGAAGGCATGTGTGGGAATTGTATCATCCTCTCTAGATTGGTCATTCTCGATTCGGTTACCGCACTTCACCCCTATTTACCAGGCTGAATTGCTGGCAATAATCCTAGCATTGAGTAAATGGCCCCATTGTCTAACAGCAGTGGTTGTTCTAACAGACTGCCTCTCTGTCTGTTCTGCCTTAAGTGCACCTAATTTATCGAGTGCTTTACAGACGTTCTATTCGCTGATTCCCAGACATGTACGGCTGGTTCGATTAGTGTGGGTACCAGGCCATAGAGGTTTAGCACTCAATGAATATGCGGATGCACTGGCAATATCATCCCACGATAGCCCTATTTTGTCTGTATTGCCCACGTCAGCGTATGTCACAGTGCCGAGATTTGAAAAGCGTACCACGGCCAATAACTTCGATAAATCTCCTTTGTTTTATCCAATTTCCCACAGCTAAACTTTCCTTGGAAGAGCAGATGGTGTTCATCTAGGAAGGAAGAAATACTAATTACAAGGCTACGTCGTCGAGTCCCACCACTGAACTTTCACCTTCACAGGTCGGGTCTGGCTGAGTCACCGTTATGCCTTCACTGTAATGAGAAGGAATCTCTGGAGCACTTCTCTTTGACGTGCCGAAGATTTAAAACACAAAGGAAAAGACTACTAGAAGAACCCCTACTGAAGTTTAGCTTGAATTTGTCACTTCCGGTGATTCTTTCATGTGAGGCAACCATATTTGGTTTTAGCCACAGGAACGTTTTCAACACTGTCTCTAATTTTTTACGAGAATTTAAAAAACTTGAATGTTATGTGTAGCTGAATTCAGTTGTCTTAGATGCAACTGTATATATTTGTTTTTATTATTGTTGTTGTTGTTGTTGTTTCCATATCGGCGTTTTTTTTTCATTTTTTTATATTGCGAGTTATTATGTAAAGGCTAAACATTTCATTTTCATCTTTTTCCTTCAGGAAGTGAGTCTATCCTCGGAGTGGGTTGCGCCAAAGTACTGAGGAACCAAACAACCAACCAACTAACCAACTGGTTAATTTTCCGAAAACCTTCACTCAACAACCATCCGATCTGCGCGATCAGTTAAAAAAAGCTCGCCAAAGCACACAAGGCACATCTCGTGAACACACGCCTTAACGTACAAATGACAACAGCATAATCGCTTTCTCAAGCAAGGCAACAGAGGGGTGGCTAACACTTTTTCTTTTTACTTGTGAATGTAAAACGCCTCCCCTATCTCCCTCGAAGTTTGATTGCGATGCCTAAAGTAAGGCGTGCATGCGCACTTGTTTCAATACAGTGCTAAATGTGCAAACTTCGAGGGAGAGAGTGGAGGCGTTTCACATTGACAAGCACAAAGAAAAGTGCGTTAGCCACCCCTCTGTTGCCTTGCTTTAGAAAGCGATTATGCTGTTGTCATCTGTTCGTTAAGGCGTGTGTTCATGAGCTGTGCCATGTGCGCTATTGACGAGTTTTTTTTTTTTACTTGATCGCGCAGATCGGAGGGTTCTTAAGTGAAGTTTTTTGAAGAAATAAACAAGTTGTTAGACTGCGCTCGTCTTTGTGTATCTCTTTTTTGTCTCCGTGTGCTTGTGCGATTCCTTGAAGATGAATGTGTTCCAACTAGGCCGACTTGCAGTATTGTTTCACTCTACAAATCACCATAGTGCTGTTCACAAGATTGATCAATTCTGCGTTTTAGAATAACATTTGCAAGCATACAGAAAAACAATGACATAACGAATACGGCAAACTGCACGAGCACGGACGAACATAGAAACGTAAATGCCTGCTTAAGAGGAGTAGTACGTCCAATGATATTGATATAAGCGTTTTACCTTGGTATATGCAGTTGGTATGAAAGCCTTTCGTAGAATTGCACGTATCCACTTGCTTCGCATTTCCTCATCTTTCGGGAAAGAAAAAAACTTGGACCTTTTTCCCGGTATCGTGATTGCCGGCACACAGCACTTGTTCGGCACCTTGCACGCCATCAGGCAAGGTGGTGAGAAAAAATATCCGCGGTGGACACAACAGAATAGCAGAGACACAACATGACACACAAGAAAGTGCCAAACGCTTTCTCCAGCACCGACTCAATGACTGCGGCGAAAGCAAGCCGAATGACCGAGCGTGAAGAGTGAGCAGCTCTCAGAGCTCTCTGAGCTCTCACGTCTGCGGGAGACGCTATAGCGTCTCAACCGGCGGGTGGTGACGTCAGAATTCTGGGCGCAGGCCTTGAGTATAGAGGAGGTGTTGATATTTTGTCGATTACAACGTAATAAAAAGATATAAGCGCAGCCCACACCTATGGCTGTCCCTCCTTAAAGGCTCATTTACGCCTGGTACTAGCAGCAGTCACGTAACCAAGCTATAGTCGCGAAGCGACTACAATCGCAAATGGCCGTGTTGGTCGAAAAGGGACTACTTGGGTTCAGTCGCTCGCTGCTCAGTTTTTCAGTCGTGCGAGTCGAGCCGTAATCCCCTGAACCAGCCAGATGCGGATAAAAAAGGACGTCAGCAAATTTGGCAGCAATTGACAGTGCGAGAAATTCCTAATTCAGGGGTGCGACGAGTAAAGATAGCACTAGAGCGAATTTGAACATCGTCGCCTTGAGTCGCATTTTGGTCCCTCTTTCAAATGGCCGTGCGACACGTGCTAGTCGCAGTTGTGAGTCAGCGTTTAAAGAAGCTACATTGATGATGCGTTTAGAAAAATGTTGGACAATTTAGAGTAGAGCACTATGTACCCTAATTATGGGGAAGAGGTAATGTGCGCCCAATGAAGGCGACGGAAGACAATGATTGGATTATTAATTTTTTTTTATGTCAAGCACATTTACATTCTTCATTAGTTGATGTAACGATACAAATATACTTTTACGTCGCTGCTTCAGGATCAAACTCGGTACAGTACAAGCAAGCTCTTCTCAGGCATCTTGAGATCACTGCTCAGCCAGATGAAACGTCTTAGAAAGAAACGAGAAACCTTTACTTTCTAATACGCGTAGTGTTGTCATTATCAGAGATAAAATATTTCCAGTTCCTAGAGAGACTGCCTGCGGAAGCCTATGCAGTAAGACACATAGCTGGGCAAGTTGGTATGTAACCATGTTTAAACTTTTTTAGCGCTCACAAAAGGCAAGGACAAGAAAGAGCCACACGAGCGCTAACTCTCGACTGTTTATTTTTGAAAGGAACGATATATATAAATACCCAAAAACCAGCATAGAGCATGTGCGGCGCAAGTCGTGTGATACACTGTCAGAAGGGCTAAACAGAATTAAAAAAAAGCTAACTCCTTATCTGTTGAGCATAGTTAAATAAATGCATCAGTCATCCTTCGGTGGCTCTAACAGATAAGGAGTTAGTTTTTTTTTAATTCTGTTTAGCCCTCCTGACAGTGTGTCACATGACTTGCGCCGCACATGCTCTATGCTGGTTTTTGGGTATTTATATGTATCGTTCTTTTCAAAAATAAACGGTCGAGAGTTAGCGCTCGTGCGTCTCTTTCTTGTCCTTGGCTTTTGTGAGCGCTAAAAAAGTTTAAATACGAAGCCTATATGCAGTCCGTCGCTCGTCCATGCGCTTTTGTTGTTTTTTTTCTGTCCAGGATGCAATGTTCACTACTACTTCCCTCATTTTAGGAGCGAAGCACTTTAGCGGCCCGGGCTTTCGTATGCTTCGTCACTTGGCGCAACGCAGGCAAAACCACGTATAAAAATAGAAAGAAGAGCAAGCAAGCGAGAAATACAATGAGAAACCAAAGAAAAAAAATAGGATGAAGAATAGAGGTAATAGAAATAAAAAAAGAAAAAAAAGACATAAAAAACAGAAAAATGAGAAAAAGAAAGAAAGAAAGGAGGAAATAAAGAGAAAAGCGAAGAGAAACAAAGAAGGCTGCCCAGCTACGCACTTCCGTCAGGCTTGGCACCACTAATACGAAGCTGCCTTAATTTTTTTGTATATGAAAGCTGCCAGAAAATGTGTGAAAAAACTGCTAAATAATAGAATATATCTTCGCGCAATCTGTTTTTCATTTAAATGTCCGACTTACCAAGCATATTGTACATGCAAGAATGGCAATGGACTAGCTTTTGTATCAATATGGCAGCGTTAAAGTGCTCGTTTCCCAGGAAATGTCGGCATTGGGGTCGTTAGCTGTGAGCACAAATTGGAGATACGTGCAAATAAACAATGAAAACCTTCGGTACGAGTGGGAATTGAACCCAGGACTTGTGCGAGTCAAGCATGTGTTTTACCCCACACAGCCACGCCAGTGCTTGAAACGGTTTCGTGAAAAAAAAAAAACCTATACGAAAGTCATGTAGTGCGACAAGACTCAAAAAGACGCATGTAACATTGCGTGGCAGAAGAGTGCAATCGCACCAGGCGTCAAAACATGTGAATTGCGCAACGTGTGGTTGGTTTAAAGGGCCACCAATTACAAAGCGCACACGCATGATTAGTCATCATTATGAGCAACTGCACGAACACCGTGCGCTGGTGCGCGAATAGTGGGCACTTGTAAACTGTATTTGCAGTAGGCATTCTGGGATAGTCTGGAACGGCCAATTTTACGCGCACAAGACGTTCCTTTCCTTGCGCCACGGCTGAGGTGTTCACTGAGACCCGAAGCAAGGCTGGCGATTGAGAAGGCGAATCGCATTCTACTCTTGAAAGGGAAGCTGAAGCGTCTTCGAATGGTGTTTTTTTTTGCTTAACTTTAAATGCTTCGCAAAGAAAGAACCACCTCCTTAATAATCCTTGTTGTGATTCACAGACTAACTTAGTGTCCTGCAAGGAAGGGAAAAAGTAAATGAGTCGTAATATCCTGTGATCAAGCGTTGCATAAGTCTGTAATTAACATTCAGCGAGCATAGTTAAAGTGCGTACATAACACAGAATAAATTAGCTTTTCTTTGACATATCGCTGAGCAGTAGTAGCTGTCTGTACCTTCTATAAAGCGAACGCACCTTTCCTAATGTAAACGATATCTTCTTTTCACTCATTCAAAGGGGAATAAGTATCGTATAACCTTACAAGCATACCTTCTTGTCCAACGTCTTGTTCTATAACCTAACTCATCTACTCTCTAATCAAACGATTCCCAAGTGCTTCCCAAACCTACGCGAAACTATACCCCATTTACCGCGCATTCGGTTCAAGTGTTCCTCAGTGACCTAGTGAAGCGTCTAGTGCGGGGAGAAAAAAAAAGGAATTATAGAATCACAAGAAAAACATCACACCGGAAGCTCCTGTACGATCATATACCGAAGCAGCGGTATTCGAGATTGCTGCTCGTCGGTCTGTATTGAGTGGGCGAGACGGCTTGCCAGTGAACATGACCGGGAGTTGCGGGAGCGCAGAATGCGGAATGTGCCACCGCACCCGAATCAATAAAAGCGCCTCGTTGAAGCCGGCGTCGGCATGTATGGGGACTCCTTGTTGAAGCTGCGAGCTGCTGCGTCGGCACCCACCTTTGATCTTCTTTCACCAAAGTTCTTAGAAAGTATAAAAGAAAAAAAAGAAGGATGGTGGTGATATTGCTCTCCCACACTCGCCTTTAATTAATTCCGGCAGTGTTTGACGCCGTTCACGTGGTGCATCGCGGAATGCACGTATTGATTGTTTTATAAGGTATCCCAGCTAGTGGATGGGCTGTAGTCAATGAATGACTGTTGAGCTGTAGAAGAAGTGAACACATGTCAGGAACTGACCAAATGCACACCTGTTGAGGAATGTGCTCGACTGCTGACCCGAAGGTCACGGGATCGAATCCCGGCAGCGGCGGCCGCATTTTCGATGCAGGCAAAAATTCTTCAGGCCCCTGTATTTAGATTTAGGTGCACGTTAAAGAATCCCAGGCGGACAAAATTTCCGAAGAGCCCTACTACGGCGTCCCTCACAATTAGGTTGTGGTTTTGGGATGTAACCCCCCCCCCCTTCCCATTAAAAAAAAGAAACCTCTTGAGGAGTAAAAGACATTATAACGCGTCAAGAATTGATCGCGTAGAGAAAAGAATGCCGATTTTTACTTAATTTATTTTTTCCAAGTATCTGCGCATCTTTTCCAACGCATCAAGTGCAGACGATTGCCTGATAATGTATGCACAGTGCCTTCTGTATACCTTATCTGAGACAAGCTACGGTGGGCACCTATCAATGGCTTTCCTCGGTGGCGCCGTAACGATAAAGGTAATTGCGGTCGAGAAATACACCCAACAATTTCATGTGAAAGTTCACCATGAAGTCTTGCAGATTTCATACAATAAAACAGAAAAAATATTCACCGCCATAACACATAGCGCGCTGCTAGCGGCCTCAGCATTGCCGACATCCGAAAAATTATACTCCGTTATGTCGGACTATCTTCACCCCATTGCCTACTTCGTCAGTTCTGTCCTGTAGCTGTGGTTACGAGATACGTTCTTACGAGACTTCCATTTCATTTTAAAGAGTGTAAAATGTATGGGGTGGGTTAAAATGTTGAGAAAATCCTCAGGCGTACAGATTTTAAAGTGACAAAGAAAGACTGTCGGCTACAAATCTCCGTAACACAGCACGAAATGTGGAAATAAACAAACAAACAAAACAGAACAAAATAGAAGTACCCGCGTTAAAAGATTTCTACTTTTTTATTGTAGTGTACGATGGGCACATAAGTACTCGCACGAAAGAACAGGCTATTCAGTGAAACCATACAAAATGCAGAGCAAAAATTAGCCACCACAAGTGCAAGGACGCACTCGTAATGATTACACAATTGATGAGAAAGTCCACAATAAATGCAACCAGATATCCTTAAGTATATATTAACCAGCGCGCAATATGACGTTTTCGCTTTCCGTGCAGCTTCATCATCCATCAACCTGTTCTATGCTAGCTCGCCCTCGCCATGACGCAGCAGTAATACTTCAAAACATTGCGACACGAGCTAGTTGAGCCTTTTTTGAGCCATGATCGCAGGCTTAACAATGATTTCTCTTCGACACACGTTTCACAACGCTTCCGTCCCCCGAAAAACTTCCTAATGAAAATTTGGCTGAAATTCATCCAGCTGGAATTTCGTGAGAGCAAAGATTAATGTGGTGTGCAAGATTACCGTTTCGCAATCTTCACGCTGCGTTCGCTGTTACAGCAACTTATTACCGTGGGCCTTATGCTAGCTTGCATGAATTTATAGATGAGTGAATTGTTTCGCGTTCACGCAAGGATATCTCTCTGGTGCATAAGTGTACGCTCTTTATGATGGTTTCCTTCACCCTCAGTGTTCAGTTTTGAAGCTGCATTTAGTGCAAGGACTGGCTCGAGGCTTCGCGCGAAACACCAAATTTTCGTAGGAACTTGAGATTCTTGCATTCATACGGCAACGCGAGATTGTTCGCAGTGCTCGAAGATCTCACGTCGATCACATACATACCGGGGACCGAATTCGAGAACCTTGTTTGGGCTCATTGCTAGTTGGCCTTAGGCTTCAAAAATAATACAACCAGCGTCGCGCTTCAGTAAACATTTGCTTCATTATGAAATTCTAGCTTCGGATATGTTTGTGAATACAGGCCATCTGACTTTTACGTCGCACCATGAGGCCGGTGCTGAAATACTTTGAATTACTCACCGCGACCAGCTTCGCAACAGTCGGCCAAAATTCATTTCAGCAGTCGGTCCGCCCACCATCCCTGCTTTAATTCGACGGTGGATCGTCAACTTCAGATTTCTATCTTTTTTTTTATGCTCAGCCCACGTTGCTTAAGCAAGACCATATCAAGAGTGAAAAAGGAAAAGAGAAAAGAACGGTTTTAATTATTTCGCGGGTACATTACAGTGCCACTTGTGAGATACGGTCGGAATTAATTACTAATATCTGAGGGAGCTTGAACATACATGAAACAAAAAAAGGGAGTCTTTATATATCCAACTGGGAAACCATTACTGGCGCGTGTTCCTAGAAACGCCGAAAGAGAGGAGTTTTTAATTTAGATACCACAGAAGGGAAGCTAATTAGAAGCGATGCTTTCTTACTCGCGGCGTTAGCGGCAAGACTGTCTGGCCCAGAGGCGTCGCCAGAGGGGGCGGGGGTTGGGGGGGGGGGGGTTCAAAACCCCCCAAATTTTTTCAGTTTTGCTTGCGGATATATGCACGCGCGCTACGCCCCTGGTGTGGCCTTCGGTATTCTCTCCATTTAAGATAACGTTCACGGTAGCTTCCTCCACACTTTTTTACGTTTTCCTTTAAAACAAAAAATACCCAATTATTGAAATATAATGTGCCACATTTTCTTTCTCGATGCTTCTCTTATTATATCTGTCGCACATATCGCGTGACCTTCGAGATATCAAGCTTTACGCTGCGTTCTTTGCTATCGAATTTCTAACTTCCATGTTTAGGCAGTTTGAAATGGGATCCAGGATGCATAATGAAGCTTTTCCTACAAGTTGGTAAAGGCTGCACCTGAAAAAAAAGATTTTATTCTGTGGACTCAGGAAGAAAAACTCGGTGTAAACGGCAAACTATTTTCTTCAAGTTCTGAAACGTTTGCTATCCTTCGATATTTTATCGTGGTCCGATGTTCTGTTTCTAAATAATAACGAAATGGAAAGTCGGCATGTAAATTTATTGGTTTACGCGAATTATTTTTGTGTGTTAACATACTTCCAAGGAACAGGAACGACTTTAAATGTTAGGTCGTGTCATTCTGTAGTCTCACTCTATTCGTGCACATCACCTACGACCATACGTCGGCAAACTCGCTCATGAGTCGTCTCACGCAGACCTACTCAGACGTAGATCCAGTCGTGAGTCCGAGTAAGTCCGGTTGAAGAAATGTTTTGTGAGTGCGAGTCTGAATGAGTCCGGTGGAAGCGAATATTGCTGAGTCTGAGTCCGAGTGAGCGCTAAGCGCAAAATATAATTCTTGAGTGAGTCTGAGTGAGGTCCACCTTTTTTCGGCGACCTCTGGTCCTATCTGCTCATCTTATATTGGCTTACGTTTATAGTCAGGACTATTCACACATGTCTGAACGCACTAGAATTTATGCGCCATTTGGCGTAAGTTTGAAGAGGGGAGGTGGGTGTGCCACGGCCTCCCCCCGCAACCTCTTTCACGGGAAGTTCTTGATAAAAATAGCTTGGGTGAGTCGTGTATTTCATAAAAAAATCACCGCCATATCCACGAAGTGAATGATGTTAGAGGAGCTTGCTCGGAGATGATCGGTAACCCGCGAATGCTCCGTACACATTGCTCTACCATCGTATATAGACGAGACAACGTTGTTATGTATGCAGTACATACAAAATGTTTAATAATTTACGGTTGGATGCACTATATGCATTTTGATGAAGTATATATATATATATATATATATATATATATATATATATATATATATATATATATATATATATATATATATATATATATATATATATGTATATATATTTGGATGAACTATAAACGTTATATATGCACAAGGGAAGTTGTTTTACCAAGTTCAAGAAGGGCGTCCCTCGATGAGTTCGGGGACTGGTTTCCCTTTAAAGATGATTGCTTTATGATGGATGAACTATATGGATTACATGTACACAAGAGATGTTCTTTTACAAAGTACAAGAAGGGCATCCCTCGATGAGCTTGGGGACTCGTTTTCCTTTAAAAACGATCGCTTTATGATCAGTAAGAGTATGTTGCCAACGGATCATCGATGATGGGACGCAATGCAAAGTTCGAGAAGGCAACATCAATACAGGTGCCCCTGATGGTGGTCGGATGTGTGCAGTCGTACGATACGCATCGGAGAGGGTAGCGTGACATCATGTGTTGGACTAGCCAATTGCTTTGCATGATATCAACGTTCAGATCTGCGACGAGTACGAAGGGACCGCGTTTGAACTTAGTGCTGTATCGATGCATTGCCTTCTCGATGTACTTGGCTGACGTCTCCTTGTGACAAGTTCGGTGCCAAGTACATGACCATGACTACTATCCCGCATGAGAGCTTCACTGCGGCGTGCTCCCTGTTATGGCTGTGGCTGGTTATTGGCTATGCGAGATATTCAGCCGCATCAGGTAGCTTGATGTAGATCCCGACACCGTCCGCAGGACGCTCCGCTTCTTTGGTACAGACGACTGGAACTAATGCATTGATGTGCATGTTTCCAGCGTTCCACGTCTCCGTGAAGCAGAGAACGTCGGCTACGGTCAGGACGGCATCATGTTCGATGTCGTCAACGCGTGCGTTGAAGGACCGCACGTGGAGAAGAACAAGGGTGAACTTGGTCAAGAGCTTGGCTGGGGTGTTCATGCTGCGGAGTGGCAACGAAGAGTGTCCACTTAGTGAGCTTCCGGCGAAGAGAAAGGAAGCGAGCCAAACGAAAGGCGCGGCCCTCGAGCAGTCACCTAACTAGCGCTTGCGCCGAGCGTGGTGTGTGCCGCCTTGAGCGGCGGCGCGCCATCTAGTGAGCATTCTTGAAATCACTGGAGAGGGCGCAGCTGCGCCGCGTGTGGTGTGTGCCGCCTTGAGCGGCGCCGCGCCATCTAGTGAGCTTTCTTTAATTCACCAGAGGGAGCGCAGCTGCGCTCCTGGCGGGACCAATGAGAAGTAGTGTACTCGCTGTACACGCCGGGGGCACGCACGACGGCGGGCAAGGACAAGGCGACAAGGCGCGAGCATAAGATGCTTGGCGAGCAAGCTCCTAAAAAAAGCCATTACTGGATTGAAATCACTGATAACTAGTATTTGAAGGTACAAGATCAAAAGGAGGGTCGTAGAGCGCCGAATAGTATGCGATATATTGGCGTTAAAGAGCATTGACACTATTATCTGAAAACATAATTTTACGCTATCGGACACATAAAGTCGACTCACTTAGGTTCACTCAGGCTCAGGTCAAGCCATGAGTCTGTCCTTGAGTGAGTCCGTCTGAGTAATATGTTGTTGAGTTTGAGTACGAGTGTGTCCGGTTGAGAAAAAGATTAATGAGTCCGAATACGAGTGAGTCCTGTTAAGGAAAATTTTGAATATTCTGAGTCTGAGTAAGCTCCACGTTTTTTTGCCGATCTATGCAACCGATATATAAAAACATGTCACCCCCTATTTATTGCCTGTTGAACTGTGTGCTAGAGGCACACAGCATATAAAATATGGGAGCGGGTAAGTTTTACGTAACAAATTAGGTGACTTGTAGGGCGTCTACATGAGCATGTAGATCAATTTTTAAGGAACAAAATTAGATTATAATGCAGCATAACTTATGAAAGGAGTGGTCTTTGGAAAATTGAAGAACATTTCTTTCATCTCAATGTTCAGATCGCGAAATCACAGCTTCTAAATCGTTACGTTGCATTTGGGCGCGAAAGTTTATAAATTATAAGTTCGGCTTCATTTTACCTTCTTATAAGCATTCTTATAAAAAACATATATAACTAGAATTTAAAGAAGTTGAATTGGTCGAGAATAATATACGACTTAAGTTTATCTTGTGTTTTTATTATGTCTCAGAAATTACACAGCATATGTGCCAAACTAGTAATACAAAGTTTCATCTCCCTCCTACTGTGTTCACATATATATTTCCATTCGTTTTTCTCATCGCTTGAAATTCCATCACTCGGTGATGACGTTGTAACTGCCAGCTGCACAAGAGCCTTTTCATCACATATGTACATGACAGAGAAACCTTATGCAACACCTTTAAATCTGCTCCAGTCATCCATTCATCATCATCATCATCAGCCTGTCTACGCCCACTGCAGGGCAAAGGCGTCTCCCATGTTCCACCAATAAACCCGGTCCTGTGCTTTCTGCTCCCACGTTATACCTACAAACTTCTTAATCTCATGTACCCACCTAATTTTCTGTCTCCCCCTCACGCGTTTGCCATATCTTGGAATCCAGTCAGTTACCCTTAATGACGAACCAAGGACCAAGAGGCCCGTGGTTTGAATCCCGGTGCCGGACAATTCCGAACCGGATTAAAAAAAATTCGGCAGATCCCACGTACCGTGGGAGTCGATGCTATGCGAAGCATGCGGCTGGTAGGTGACTGTGGCGTAACTTTTTTACTGAGCGGCACGTTACAAAATGACCCTAAAGATTTGTATAAATTTTATACGCACACATATATATGCTGAAGAGCCGCATATGTGTTATATAACCAGTTGTTTACGGTTGGGTAACGCTGCCACTGGCAACGTGGGTATTACCAACACCAGAAGCAGTAAGCTGATATGTAGTGCTTATACGTGTCCCGAGAACTCACGCACGTTTTACGAACCGGTGTGCATGTGTGCAAGAAGTTCTTGACAGTTCTTGACCAAGGGCGTCATCACCGTGATCAGTGAGCACCAGCAGCTGGTCATGACTTCTTATAGGATCCGGTCGTGATCGTGGTGACGAGGGGTCCATGTGTGGTGAAGTATGTGGTATAGTAGAGCTGTTGGAATTCGTGGATGCCTCAGTCATTTCATCGACAAATTGTCTGTCGACAGAGCCGGCGACATGTCGGAACCTGAAGCCACCCTTCGCGTTGGTGAGGTATAGGCCGTCGAGGCTGGTAGGCCTGGATAGTGCTACGTAGACCAACATCAATGGATGGTGTTTGTCGTATTCGTACACTACCTGAGCGTATGTGTAATACGTAGCCTAGTGTACAAAGCGGCTGTTAATCAATCGGGCATCATCCTCGGTGAGCATCAGGCCATCGCCCAGCCTCGTTAGAAATAAAGACGCCACTGCTTCGTTCTGGTGGACGAAGTGCACTTTACGGAGCGGTTATGTGGGTATCATATGTAACTTTCGTTAATGTATTCCTCCGGGCTCGAGCAATGCTTCAATATAGCTTGCCGAATCATGGAATACAAACGTAATCTTTATTAGACTGCTACAAAAGCGGAGCCAACACTGGAACTACAGACGGTGCTCTGATATGACGCCTGTATCGTAGGAGCAGCCATCGTAGGAGTATCATGTAGTGTTCATTTCTTTCTTGTAAAATTAGATAGCCAGCACCACAACCACAATTGACTGTCACCGCTATTACGCCTGGGTAGGCTGTTTTACCAAACCAGTTTATAGACCTGGCGTGGCTCTTTGGTAGAATACCTGATTGCCACGCAGAATGCTTGAGTTCGATTCCTCCTGCGATCTTAATTTTCATTCTTTCCATTCGTTGAGTCAACGCTAAGGATGTTGGTTTTCCTTAACGCTCTAGCGTGTAAGTTACCAATGTTCTCGCCGTTCCTAGGTAGATATAAACTGTCAGTCACCTGTGGCGCATACCCGTACACCGCGGCCCGTGGTAAACGGGTATGTGCCACACGTGTGTAGTGGAAAGGGTTTGACGACGTACGCGACAGGATTTTAACGTTATTCATGTCATGACCCGGCAATCATATTCGTCAAATCCTCTTACCCTGCCATGCAAATTTTGGTCTACACCAAGTTAAGGAGGCGATTATGAGAGCACCCAGACGTAGGCGGCCAGATAGATAGATAGATAGATAGATAGATAGATAGATAGATAGATAGATAGATAGATAGATAGATAGATAGATAGATAGATAGATAGAAACGCTCAAAGTGCCAGAGGTTCGCTAAGAAATGCTTCGCATTTAAAATGCGCGTGATGATGGAATTGTGTGTAAAAAAAAGGCCTGGGATGCAGCCTCACTGGCGACCACAGCCAGCAATGCACTCCCTCACCAAAGCAGGATTGGCCACCCTAGTTTAGTACTTGGCCACTACCTCCGACCATGAATACACCTATTGGATCCGCTCCAGTCAAGACCACTTGAATGTATTAAGTGGCGTCATACATTGAAGAGCCATCTCAAGGATTTTGCGCGATAAAAATGGCGTGCTTTTAACCACCGTTCATTGTATGTATTCGACTACTTCCGCCTTTAGTACGCCGACTGTGGGAGTGCAATAGAGGAATGAATAAAAAGATTCAGAGGGCTGGGACTTGTGTCGATCAATGAGGAACGATATCTAACAACGTCTCCTGAGCAGGCACGAGGAAGAGCTTGAGGATAATACGTCATGAATCCTTCCGTGAAACATTGAACCACTGGATTGCGCTAGCAGAACGATCAGAGGCCGACAAAGTCGGAGCCTTTGTTGTAGTTCTCTACTCCAATACACTGACACGACAGACAATTTTGGTGGTACTACACGGGATTGGTGAAATGATGGGTTCCGTCTAAAAGCCATATGTTGTCATGCGACATATCGCAGCCTCGAACCTATTGAACTGTGCGTTGGGAGACGTGTGGGGGTGCTACAATTCCGCACAAATCTGGCGTCATTGGAAGTACAGGATAAGCACCGATCAGCTGGCACAATAGCGAAGCTAGTTAAGGACTCTGGAATTGCGGTTCCTAATTAACTGCTCTATAGGTACGATCGAGTTGAGCTAGGGAAAGCATGGTCATTTTCGAGAGTGCAGTCCAACTCAGTAAATGAAAGCAATTCCTGTGCCATCGCATCGACGCAGCACCTTCGGAAACAGCTTCCACCGGTTTCGATATGCGGAATACATCTTCGTTTACGTAAAGTTTAATTGCGAGTAATACGTCTCCGCTCTACGAGCACGTCTATGTCGTGTGTAATCTTTAGTTACAAAGGCAGCCTAAACGAGTGCGATATGTGGTATCGTTCCTACAAATGCACAAGGTGTTTCCATAAATGCGTCCGAAAATCCTAGACAGAGAAGATATGCAATATTTCCTCTCTGCTTTCATAATTACATTTTTTCTCTAGTGGCCGACATCTTAACATGACTAGTGATGTGAATTACGCTTGTAATTAAAGAATGTAGATTATTTAGCTTTTTTAACTGGCTGAAACGAACAGTCGGGGCAAATGGGAGAATTGGAGCCCTTCCTGCGAAGTGCCTATAGCCGCTTCGAGATTTCCAAACAAATATCATCGGCGCAGCGAGGTGAACAGGGGAGTGAAACAAAAGTAGAGAGAGACGGAGAAAAATACGCATTCCTGGCGCTCACTTGGCACCACTGGGGCGGAGCGGGCGTCCGCACATCTGCAACTTTGCGACTTCTTTCGGCTAAGGCTTAAGGTAGTGTGGTGGAAGCGTTCGATAAGGACAGACCTCTTCTATATCCAACCTCTCCGCTTGCGGCGGCAGCGAAACAGGGCTTCTGTTCTCCGGGCGGAGGATGGCAGTCGTCTTCTGCTCCAGTGCTCATGATGTTCAATAAATATGGCAAATCAGCTTACTTGTATAACCTCCTGTACTTACCCTACAATTTATTTACGTTCCAGGTAGAATTTTCATATGGAAGCCACCAAATGAAACATAAAAATTCTGACGCCGCCATGTACACTCCAAGTACTTGTCATCAAGCATCTCATTACTTTATTATAGGAAATATATTACTACACAGAAGCGTTTGACATGCCGCTCAGATAGACATCATCGCCAGACGTGCTTTACGTGATAATGAGCGCACACTGCCCGTATTTATGCTTCGGCCCATAAAAATATGAGATGTATGTTGTGATTACCAAGCTTTTTGCACAGAATAGTCCACGATCACGTTCCTCGTCCGCACTCTTAATGGGTCGTAACGTTTTCTCTGCTAAGCACAAAATTTTTCCGAACTAGCTAGCTGCTTTTACTCTTACTACCGGCACCGAACGCATCTTTTAATTTAAGAAAATGCCTTGCCTGATGATCTTAACCTCACAACACATACATATCTCCTTTGTGATATTTCTGTTTTATGTGGTAGAAACTATTTTTATACAAGTACGCACAGTCAACAACAAAAGTTTACACGGACCAATGAGCGCGTGGCCAAGAAACTGTGCCCGAAGCTTCCGCTACTCAGCGGCAATCGACAGCAGCGCTACGCCTAAGACGTATCCCTCCCTTAACTGACGGCCTGGCAATTTCTTACTCGGAAAGCATATTTTCCACCTTTCACTTTTTAACCCGACGCGCTCTTCGGGAGCCGTGGCTACGTGCTTCTGTTTCGCACGCAGTCTGTCAGCATAACTGTTATCATTCGCAATCTTTTTCGCAAAGTGATACGCCCCAAAAACTTATGAGTGTATTACAGGAGTAAAAACCCAAGTTACTCTTCAGAGCGTTCTTTTACTGTCGCAAAGCGTCGGATGGAGCGAAATGCATCCTTCACTCTGTATATAATGAGGGAGTGAAAGTGCTTTATACTCCACCTTTCCTTGAGTGAGTGGAATGCCCATATACTCTTCTCGCATGAGAGAGTAAAACGCAGTAATACTCCTGCTCCTGATCTATATCGACGTGCCGGCGTACTGCGAGTGATGACCATTCACTGTTAGGCACATATGTGCTGCAAAAAGTACAGCATTTCTTTCTTGTGGTGGTGGAGGTGACAAATAAAAAAACGACAGCGTTTTGAGCACCTGTCAGGGCCTTTCAGCGCACTGGAGGGCACTGGGAACGCCTAATATCCACGTTTTAGCTTCGGATGTGTGCAGGTAATTAAGTGAATATGACCTCATTCAGTCGGTCATGATCGAAACTACATTCGAATGTTATTAAAATCTTCGTATGCCAATATTCACGTGTTTCGCTACGCCGGTTGCCCACGGAGTACGCTGCCCTAAGCCTATATGGGCGGTATGAACGTGAACAAGAATGATCGAAAATATGTCCAAAGGGGTGACGACAAGTGAAGTGTTCAGTGTACACGTGTTCTACACAGAAATGACTAGCCACTTCACGAGTGAATGCGAATGCCGCAAATATATTCGGTTACTCTAATCCTGTATACTGTAACACGTGCCGGATTGACGTTCACTCTGATCCCGGGTAGCCCAATACAAACAGATTAACTACCTTCTGTTTGGTTGTCGCAAGTACGGAGACACTCAAATCTGCGTTTCTAAACATGAAAATGGCGACACAGATCACCGACATTACTTATGACATGCAAAAAAGAACATCCTTCATGTCTTCCTGTGCGGTGCTGCGATAGCGTGTCGGGCTCGCAATCATGGGTGCGTGTAGAGGTCGCGGGTTCGAATCTCGTTCAATCGTCCCTCTTTTCTCACGTTTTTGCTTCTGTTTTTGTTTGCCGTGGTGTTCGTTGTTGAGTTTACCGCGGCAAAACGTTGGCGGGAAACGCCATGCCGCGCACAAGACGCGCGAAGAAGCGGGCGTAAGGCGGGGCTGCTCACACGCACTCACACGCACCCCAAGCTCACAGACATCGAAACGTTTAAGTACTTGAAGCCTAACTTGGCCGGCGCTACGAGGCGAGCCACCGAAGGAACACGCCTGAGTGAGAAGCATTACAACGTTGCCGTCAAGGTGTCCACCGAAGGGTATAGCCGAAAAGATCTCGTCGATGATCACGCAGACAGCCTGCTTGCCATTGAGCCGATCGAGTCTTCGTCCCAAGTATCAAGGCTGCAGGACGTGCACGACAAAACCGAGTTCAGGACCAGCTGTTTGGTCAGCATTGGCACGCCGTTTGCAGATAACGCGGCTGTTGCACACCGCGTACTGTTGCGCTCATTGCCAGTATACCTGGCTATCCTGTACCGTAAGCGCACAAAGACCGAAACAGACATCGCGGGCTGTGCAGGGCAGTCGAGAGAAGAGAAAATGAAGGAACCCCTGAAGTTCATTGAAGCTGAAGTGGAAGGTCGGGAACAGAGACGAATCTCACGTGAGAAAACTGCCTCAGGGAAAGTGTCAGAAAACCGTGAGGCAGCGGACGCCTCGACATCGCCTCATCGACTGCCCACCATAGCAGTGATAGCACGATCATCATTGCCAGAAGCTACTTCAACGCCTAGACAGACCGTATGTCCTCTCTGCGGCATCCCAGGAGACGTGACGCGTGACTGCCTGGCCACACCATCAGAGGAGGAAAAGCGCAGACTGCAATGGATCATCTATTGAGACGAGCCTCTCCCACCTTACGGCGACTACTTGTGGAAGAAGACGGCATCGGAACTTCCTACTCTGCCTACCCTACGCATTCCACGTTGCCTCTCTGACATCTGACGATCATGGAGGCGTGACAGTACATGACCGCCCTCTAACGCAACTCTGCGAGGAAACCAAGGATGCGCGGGCGCTGACACCCTCGCACCTCCTAACCGGCAAGCACGTCGTGCGTCTACCAGCAAGAACTGCAGGGTGTTTGCCTGGTTCCACCGCGCATGACCTGCGAAGGCGTGTCAAGTGCGAGCACGAGCTTCTGCAACGGTTGTGGAAAAGCAGGAAGAAAGAATATTTGCTTCGCCTGCGCTCCGCTCATCACTGCCCGCCGTCGTCTTCATCCCATCTGCGCGTTGGTGACTTGGTGATTGTTAAGGACGACAATGTGCCAGCGCTGCAATGGAAGCTCGGCAGAGTGGTCGAGGCGTTTCCAGGCCGGGACGGAATTGAGAGGTACTTGAAGATTGCATTTCCAAACGGTCAGCAAGTACGTCGCGCCGCTCAATGGTTGTACCCTTTGGAGGCAAGCGAGCACAGCGCGGCCCCGGGAGGATGTTGAGTTTACCGCGGCAAAACGTTGGCGGGAAACGCCATGCCGCGCACAAGACGCGCGAAGAAGCGGGCGTAAGGCGGGGCTGCTCGAGAGCACGCAATAAAAAGAAAGAAGAAGTGTTCAACCAGGGCAACACGGGTGTCGGCCTTCAGATCTTTGATCTTGTAAGTGACTCCTGGATGCAACTCAGGCTCATAACTGGCGATGGGCCGGTTGCTTTGGGAAAATGGAATGAGTTTGATGGCAAATGGCATGGTGCATTGCCAATGGTATTTTGCCATCATTATGACTTGCGCATTATGAAAATTGTCAAAAGCAATTCTAAAGCCCAACTTTGGCCTGAGTTCTATTGTTTCTTCAGGTGTGCACCACTCCCTTCCGAGGGTCCTGCTACCCTATTTCGGCAGGAGTTGCGTCAGTGTGTTGAGGTGGAGTACTATAATCCTGTCTGGGGGCATTACTATACTCTGCCTTGATAAGAGGTGATTCGCTCTGGAAAAGAGAGTTAAATATAAACAAGAAAGTACTCTACCAAAGAGAGTGTCGGGTACTCTCTTAGTTTTTAGAGTGTATTTACCCAACGGCACACCGTTCGGGGCACGACGTGATAGCTTTGATTCTCCTATCCAAGAAAAATAATGAGGGTCACGGTGAAGATAAGCGCTTAGCGGGAGAACAATGAGCTGAGCTAACGATGTGCTGCTTGCCAGTAGAAAGTTGATATGCAGGTGAATAACAAAACCCATTTCTGGGCCAGCAATGTGGCCGTCTGTAGGTGGCGCCTAACTAGGTGGCGCGGACAGGCAGTTTGCCACGCGCTCGCGTGGTCCGTAAGTTTCTGTGGTTTACTGTATCTATGTTTCTTGTCTTTCGATGCTTTGTTGTTAATATTTTTCCCCTTTGTGAATTGCAAGTGCTCGATTACTAAGGCTTCCAGCTCTTCACAGACACGTTAAAAGGATATCTTTATATTATTCGGCGGTATCCACGCAGTTTTTTCTTATCATATTACGGACTAAATATTAAACCTCCCTCTAGTTTCATTGCTCGGAATCTATCGAAAAGGTTCTCTCAGGAAGGAGAAACAATATTGTAGGCCCATATTGCAATTTGTTTTGATAGCTGCATTTCGCCTGTGATGTCATAAAATTTCGTGATGCCCCCGAAGTATACGAATGCCTTTTCGTTGAAAATTTAAATAAAAGCGCAACACACTGAGGGCCATAAGTACATATAGAGGCCGAGTCATACCACTCATACTTTTCCCGGAGATTGATGCCCTTGTAAAAGGAATGGCGAAAAAGTTCACGTGAACGGAGGTCCAACACTCCTTGCGTCGTAAATTTAATGAGCAAAAGGAGAAAAAAATGTGGAAGATTAACATAAAGAAACACGAATGGCGACTACACGAAAGAGCGCCTTAGCAGTCTCACAAAATGTAAGCCTATTTCCGACCAACCCCAAGAGTAAAGTTTCACTTTATGTGGCGCTACGCAAGCGAGCCCTCTACTGTACTAGAAAATTCTAAAGTTCTTCCGAACAAAAAGAAAGTTTTGTGCTGATAAGAGTGTTTTATTGTGAACGTTTTCTCGAAAGCGGTTTTCACGACTGCAATCGAAGTTGCGAAATAAAAAAAAGCACAGCGACACCTTTTGTTTTCCTTTCAGCCTTGCGACCAATATATTGCGATAGCAAATATATGGACACTCTCGGCGGATTTTTGCCGTCGCCGTCATGTCCCCTATATGTATATGTATGTATATATGTATAAAGGGAACAAAGACACAAAGCACAAGAAAAAAATTTCGAACCCTACCCGGGATTCGAACGAGCGAGCCCTCTTTCCCCAGCGCTCTGCGTTACACAACTCAACCACGCGCCATCCATGCGCCGGCAAAATAAATGCGAGCTATTCATATACACAATTTACCGCTGGTGGTACGCCGATCTCAGAGGATCTTGAGCGTGTTTTCTTTCACGCAACGTTCCCACATTTTCTTTCAACTTCAAAACTGTCCTTGAGACGCGTACGACAAAGTGGCCCCTTTCGGTACCCACTTGATGTGGAACGAAAAAAAAAAGACCACCGGGCACACCTTGCGTCATACGCCCCGTGTGGCAGGCGATGCAGAGGGGTCGCACCACGCGCCGCAGTTTAAAACAAAGAGAAATATCTGAGAGTGTCTGAGTCTCCATTGTCGACACTTGCAGCGCATTGCTCAAGCACAAAGACGTAAGAATTGTGACAGTTGTTAGTTCACGCTTTTCCTGTGTATACCTGTGCGTTGTTTTCGGTGTCCTTCTTTGTGCTTCAGCGGCGCGCTGCATGTATCGAGCTGCTTGTCATTCTTAGTGTGACATTCCAATTTCTTGCTATCACATTCATTGCTTCGCCCTTGCGGCGAAAGGATGACTTTTTTCAGCTCCCGGAACCTAAACAACGAAGCGAAATATTTTTTCATCGAGCCTAATATAACTCGTTCTCTATAAGTTTTTCTAGCTTCGGCAAAAAAAACATTGGCAATTGCTATTCAGTTCGAATGATGTCAGACTTTCGATAAAAGTTACAATTAGAGAACTTATAGTGGCTTTAGGAAACCGCCACAAACTACCTAAATATTTGTGCACCGAATCAAAGGACAAAAAGCCACAAATGATGTTAAACAGTGCACCGATATAATGCTCTATTATGTCATCATATTTTTCAGGGTCATTCTTTTCTATTTCTTCTTTATTGGGCGTATCACGCTTATCCGTACAGAATGTCATAAAGGACGCCATTGTTCGTGACTCTACGCTGCCCGTTACGCAAAGCTTGAAAAGAAACTCTCTGTTCTCATGGCGTGAGCGACGTACAACATAAGGATACAAGTGTCTTAATGAAGCATTCGTCCATTCGTCTTCTTTTACAAAGCATCGTGACAGACAGCATTCTAATAGAACAAGGCAATTCATTGGGCAGTGGGTGCTTACGTATTTTCTTGTGATTAAGCTGTATCGAGTCATTCGCCGCTACTGGTGGTACCCTGACCATATGTATGCCAGTCAGATCGATATTTAATCACTTCATTAAGCTTGGTCGTTTCTTTGTGGTCTATACGATACAATCTATCACCCCGTGCACGGGCGACCTCATATCCTCTTACATTCAGCACTGGCTAGCATTTCCGTTCGTTCCATTGAAACCGTAGCCCACGTGATGTGACCAAATTACGAGAGTTCTAGTTCCCGTCGAGTTCATATGAATAAAGAACACTCAGGACTGATTTACTTGATGACCGAAATGTTCATTCGTTTTGAACTCTAGGGGAACACAAAGCTCGACGCCAGCATCTTCACACAAAATTATCTGGAGAAGTACGGACTGCTGGGCGAGTTGGTAACTAATCTTAATGCTGTGGTGCGCGAAAGAACGAAAACACGAAGGAAGGCAAACGGAAGGCAAACAGCATTAAGACAAAATAATCTAGCTTTTCTTTTCTTTCATACTCCGGCACGCCCCTAATGCGGACATATACATCACTATGAATAAAAGCAAGAGGATGCTAACAATGCGCATTTTTCTTTTGAGGCAAACATCTCCGCCGTTCGCATTCTTTGACAGCACACGTAATTGCTCTCTTTCCTAGTAAAGTGCTTTTTTAACCAGCACGTTTATGATCGCGAAGCCTGGTACGAACATAGTTTTCTAGTTAGCTTACAATAAACTATCCGGCAAAAAAGAAGCAACATGTGTTTGACAACTGTACTTGCAGCCACTCCCTCTGTGATTGTTCCATATATCCAAGTAGCAGTCTGAATGAAGTACTGAGCCTTCGTACGAAACGTAACAGTGCTCAAAATGACCGTACCGCGTTTTTCAAGCCAGAACAACTTCGAAGTCCGAGTAGCATCGTCAGACAAATTGCTCCATAGATTAGATCAACTTTGAGCAAATATACTTTGATGGCTGCACCTCTTCGTTCATTGAATTCAAAAATATTTTTTGTCATAATGGGGAGCCACATACTACTTTCCTTCGAGCCTCTCTGCGAATATTCAGTAATCAACGTAAATTATTTCAGGTGTCGCATTGAGGTTTTCCCTAGACGCCGCTCACTCCGTAGCATATGTCGCGGCGCGCATGTTCTAAATATGCGCGCCGAACATTGAGCAAGAAAACCAATGCGATATAAAAATGAACAGAACTCATTTGCTGAGCCAGCAGCCATTTATCGACAGCCACTCCTGCGCAGTTATAGAAAAGCGTACTGTGAGACATTTCTTCATCATATCTGCAAGATTTCTTCGGGGTAGAACAAAAAAGTGAGTGGGCTGCTCGAATCTCATTTCGTACCGCGCCGCGTTTCCGGAATGAGAAAGGAAAGAAAAGAGAGGGAGACGGGAACTTCCGTCTCTCCAGGAAAATAAATTCTCATATAGGTGTAGCTGGCTTCCTCGCGTTTTTATATCACAGAGGAAAAGGAAGCGTATTGTTATTTTCTCTCTTCTTTACGAAGGAGAACTCGTAACCTCACGGTATGCCTCGACGGGGATCTTGTGTTTTGCAGACACGTGTTTTTATCTTGTTCCACTTTCACTTCTCAAAAGTTTTCAAGGTCGCGTGGGCGCTGCCTATGCTGTACCTTATTACGCCGCGTGCACTTCTATACAGTTTAAATATTCGTTAAATGCATTACGTGCTTTTCTATTTCTTGTCTGTTTAAAAAATATTTCCCAAGCGACAGCTAATAGAGATCTGGTATTACAGTTGGTTCAGAGCAAGATAGATAGAAAGGAAAGGTAAAGGCAGCGAGGCGAACCACGCTACATCCGGTTTGCTACCCTACACAGGGAGAGGAGAGAAATTCTTCAAAAAAGAATCTTGCAGACGAGACGTCAAGTTTCGCTAGAAGAAAGGAGTAGATTTTATATGTTTTGTCTGATTTTATCTTGTGGTAAAATTATGCCACTTTCGTTTTATGTTTGTTCTTGACATATGGGAAATCCTAATCAGAAGCAATCGCTTTTATCTTTTACTAACGATACAGGAAATGGCATTATTTGACGTAATTTCGTGTATTCAAATTATTTTTGATTATTCAGTAGGTGTTGAAGTTTCCAACTGCTTTTAATAGCTACTTTCTTCAATTCTATACGAGAATCAAACCGGACAAATAAAGTGGACAGAAGCAGGTGCCTTCCGAACTTTCAGCTTGATCCCGTAATCAGAGCCCACGGGTGTGTATAATATTCAATTCAATTCAATTCAATTTTATTTACCAGAAAAACAATCTGGAGGGACACCTGGTGTTCAGCGTTCTCCATCCAGATACTTTAGACTTAGCAATTGTCTGAAGATAACTTGTGCGCACGAGTGGGTATATTAAACTCAAGCGGGGGAATATGCATGTTGTTCAACGAAATGCCTGAACTGCAAACTTCAAGATCAGTCATATCTCGTTCCCGCCAGAGCACTGAGTAGCTTTAGCTGTCTCGATATCAAGTGAAATCTAGACGATTTTCTCCAGCCAAGGTTCTAGGACAATGGACACTTGCCTCGAAGGCACAGAGGGCAGCGAAAGAGCTGCTGAAATACCAAATGTCAACAGATCTGAGTGACCGCCTGTAGACTAGATGTGCTCCCCCAAGTGTGCTTGCGGTTCTCTCCATCCCTCTTCTCTTCCGCTGTCTCCCTTTTCGCCCCCTCACCATTTCCCCCAGTGCAGGGTAGCAAACCCGGCGTGCGTCTGGGTAACCTCCCTTTCTTTCCTTCATTCCCTCTCTCTCTCCTGGAGCTTGCGCGAGAGTGAGTGTGGGGAGGGCATTGAAAGTTTGACAGTAGAGGGCTTAAAAAGTGTTGGTGTATTTTTTTAGGCAAGAAAGCGTAAAGCATATAGGTTTTTGCTTCATCCTGCTTCAGTTGAAAGACAATAAATCGTGGTAGAACTGACACCTTTGAACCCCGGCAACCGCATTTATCCCAGCAGCGTTACATAATAAGAAAGCCCGCTACTGTAGTAAGTGTTTCTGAAAATATGCGCTAAATCTCAACTTGACCAGTTGGCGGGGAGAGAGTTGCTTCCGGTGAGTTGGAAGCAATGGCTAGAAAGAAACAAGTATATATAGTCAATTTTATTGCAAATATGACAGCAGAAAAATTCGAAAAGCATATGTGTAGCGCAAAAAAGGCAGTGCCTTGCTAACTCCAAGCGGGTTGCCCAAGAATAGAAGCTAAATATTTGCAACGACAAAATACGCACCTTGAAAAAGAACGGTAAGAGTAACAACTGTCATCAAGCCCTGCGATAAAAATGGGATGAAAACGTTAACTGGGGATCACATGAGACAAGCAGGAAAGGTTAAGCGTACTGGCGCTGAAAAAAAAGCAGGGAACAGATTTACAAAGCATTGATTGATGCAGTTGTAGGCAGCGTTACAATACAGATGTATAACTTTTAAGGGGAGAAGCATGTGTTGGGAAGAGATAATATCCAATATCCTGCACTGCAGCAAGTGCAGCGAGGACCTCATTATGCATAAGCAGGTTGTCTGCCTGTTCTCGCCACCTTGTGTTTAAAGCATGGATGATGAGGGCCATCATCATCCTGGGAATTGCCGTGAGAATAGCTGTCAGCAATATTAAGCCATATGGTTATTTGCAAATTTTTTATTACCACGCGGTGTATAATCCAGGGACGAAAAATTCGCCCCGTAGTACTGAGGCAAATGCACGCATTCTTTCGCGCCCAGCGACATCGAACAGCTTCTAAACATAGACATATTATGTCTTGCTGATCATAAAATGGCTCGAAAGGCTTCGCAGGACTATAGTAGTGCGGTAGATCAAAGACTGAAGACCAAATGACGGTGCGCAGAAATATAAAGGGTGCAAGCATTTTATTTTTCAGCATATATGGCGTTATCATTGCTTTGATCAGCGTGGTCGCGTAAGCGCCGTCATGTTCCCTTCATATCGATCGTCTTCTGAGTGCGTCGACCGCAAAAGGATGTGTTTAAAGACTGAAAGAACTTCCTATGGTACGCTGGAACGAACGTCTTCGCTCTTGCATCGTTAAAACAGCGCGCATCGCCAAACGCATTGTGTTCTTTCTCATCTGAGAAGTGGGACCAGTGCTCGAACGAGAGTTAGCTAGATGGAATATGACGAATACCTTTAAGCATAATTGCTCTCGAGGACAGGGAGGCGCAGGCAAGACCTCTTCAAGTGTTCAATTGCGCCATGATTTCACTATATGAAGACGTTGCACGCGCAACGTTCGTACTCCAACACTAACGACGTCATCGGGCACACGCCATGGTACGCGCGTGTAAACATAAACCAATAGAGTAGTAATAACTGTTGGGGTTTCACGTCCCCGAAACCACGATGTGATTGAGAGACGGTGTAGCAGAGTGCTCCCGAAAGTTCTACCAGCTGTGGCTTTTTAGCGAGCACCTAAAGCTATGCACACGGGCCTCTAGCACAATGCTTCGATCCAAATGCAGCCACCGCGGCCGGGATTTCATCCCGCGACGTGTAGAAGTCAAGCACCATAACCATTAGACCACCGCGGTGGGTTGAAACAAAGTGAATAGAAATTTTAGTAGAAACCTATGAAGGTTATATTTCCCAGTTACGTAACCTACAGATCATCACATGTTTGACCTTTCTTTCAGTCGCCTGCAAACTTTTCCTGGTTAATTACACATGACGTTTTCTAAGGAAAGTAATTTGCTGCTCGCTCTGCAACGACTGGACGATTGGCTTGGATTCAAGCTGTACAGTGATAGCAGAGAGCACAACGTCGGCCGTCGAGTAATCGATGTGCACTTTGGTGCGTCGGTATTTATACACGCTGCATCGCCCATTGAAGTCTTATCGCTGGTGGCAGCTCTAGTTTCGGAATAAACTAGACTGTTCGCGTTATGGCGCTCGAACCTATCAGAGGATGATTCTGAAACAATCTGGAAGGTTCCCAGGCATTGGGGCGCGGTTTGTGCAAGACAGTAATTATACGCGTAACGGATCAGTTGCGTAAAAATAGCGAAATAATCGCGCGTGGCAATACACATAATGCGCACCGAGAGCTTATGCGGTATTTTCTTGCAAATATAAAGCGAATGTTCCAATATGATATGTACGCTTCAATAACTCTTAGACTATTATGTCGAGCCCAGGACTGCTTGATAAATAACACTGTTGTCTTGCGTGTATAGTAGTGTTTATATTAAACAGCGTAAATGATACGTTACTAACGCGGGAACTTTATATGCACTGTATCTTAATAGAAATGCCGTATCTGTTTGCGTGCTCTAGTGTATTCCATGTGTTAACTTTGTGTTTAGCCACAGTGCCGAAGCGAGTCTCGGAGGCCGCGTAGAATGGTGCACTTGGTTTAGAGCTTCTCCTCCAGGTACCGCAGCAATCCTAGCTGCTCAAAATAAAACCGCCTACTCTTTCAATCAATTCATTAAAATAATTTTCATTAAATATCCCGACAGTTATTTGGCCCTTGTCTTAAGTAAACACATGCTCCGATATTATATGTATTCAATATAACTCTCAACTTGAAGCACAACCATCCATTTTGGACAAGTTTTATTTTTTCGAGCACTCTTTCTGAATATTCGGAAAACCGGAAGTAAATGCTCGAGCGGAAGTTCTTGGAAAAGAAGCAATAGTGTCGCTGGTTGCGCGTGTCATTAATAAAACTTAAGTGGCGGGCAGCACGGCTAGTCTTCGGCATTTTCAATCACGAATGTCACAGCTTACCTCCTTACGTTCGTATGTCAGGAGATCGAGCTTTAGAAAAATTGTAGAGAAAGTGGTTTTTTACAGATCTCGCTATCCCCTTCAGGATCCTTCACCTTTTTTGTACGCTTAATGTAACAAACCAAAAGCGCTCACTGCTATTCTCTCACTTACTGAGTTTTCTTAAGTTCCTATCCTTCTATACTCGGGCACAATTTAAGAAGTCCGCGGCTCTTCCTCCTAAAAGGCGATTGCACGCAAGCTTGCACCAATGGGCGTGTACTCCACTGTGACGTCATGAGCCGGCCGGCCAGTGATCCCGCCTTAGGAGAACATTGCCGAGTGCATGAGCGAAGCTATTTTTTTTAATCGCGTAGCAGATCACTGAATAAGAGTAGCGATGTGGGCAATTTGGTTTACGTTCATGGTGAAGAAGAGCAGTGCCAAGCACAGATGTGCGGAAGTACAGGCAAGGAAGGACTGGGGCAGCGAGAGAGCGACGAACACAGCGCTCGTGTACATCAGTCTCTCGCTTCCTCGGGCTTTCCTTGCCTGTACTTCCGCGCATCTGTGCTTAGCGCTGCTCGTCTTCGCCATGAGTGGAGGAGATCGGCTGCCGCGCTTCGGTCGTCTGGGTGGAGCCGCTCCGGTCTTCTTATGTTGTATCCGACTAAACGTAGTTGCGTTAATCAAAGACGGCGTGACGTATCATGTAACCAGTCATCACTCGCGTTGCATAAAGAGAAAACAATAAAAGCGAGCGAGCTGGCCGACGACTTTTAAATGCGCCCGTTTAGGGAGCCTTCACGTGCGCGCCTCCGTGCGTCCGTCCCGCTGCGCTCATCGGGCCATCTCGCTGGTAATGCAGAAACGCTTATAAGCGCCTGCCATCTCTGAGTCCTGCCAGCGGTAAAGGGTGTGTATATAACGCTCGCCGTTAGCGGCCTGAAGGAACTGCTGTTTGTGGCGTAATGGCTTGCGCCACGCACTGCGGAGCGAGAGGTTGCTGGTTCGATTCCGCGCTTCGGAAGCTTTTTATATGAACCACTTTTCTTTGGGATCTTTATATATATATATATATATATATATATATATATATATATATATATATATATATATACGGTGCATGACGGCGGCGACGGCGACGGCAAAAACCAGCCGAGACTGTCCATATAATTGCTATCGCAATAATATTGAACATTATCAGCGAGCGCCCCCGCTAATGGATGTCTCGTGTGCGCTGTCGCGCATGCTCATCCGGCACGAGCTAAGCGCTTCCTGAACAAGAGGACGCCATTAATAGATTGAGCGATACTCAGTCGTCGGGGGATTGTGCATGTAGATCTTTCTTCGGACTCTTTCGTCATTAAACCAATGTGTGTGCTTTATCGAAGCCTCGTATTGTGTCGAGCCTCTGAAAGCCGATCGATGCCCATCCAATGGGAAAAATGTCGAGGTCTTGGCCTTTCTCTGAGAATGATAGTCCTTGTGGGTAGCCAGATCGATGATTGTTAAGGTCACGCGACGCTAGAAGTTCGATCATTTACGGAGTGTGTTATGTCAATGTGTTCGCAGTCGTGAATGAGCGAGGATTCTAAAGGGGAGCTATTGTGTCTTCTGTGAAATAATGTATGCATCCGGATTCGTGAGTGCAACGGGAAGCGTTCTTCGTATTCAGATCGTATCTGACGAGATGAAGTAAATGTTGTTAATCAAAACTGTGGAGTTTACACGCACCAGCTTTAGCACGGAAACTGATCCGCTATATACTCGTGTTAGCTTAGGAATACTAGTGTATAGAAGTCACTTGTCGGGCAGCACACCTGTTGGGAAGCACTGTAACTGGTGTTAAAGATATCGTGCCGACGCAGCGTTGCGAGCTGCTTTCATGAAAGTGACACCGTCGATGCCTGGAATAGATGTTCTTCGGGGAATAAGGATACGCCTGAACAGAAACGTAAAACCAGTTGGCTTGAATGAACGCTGCAAGCGTAAGCCTCAAATGCTTTTGTTTATTGTTTTAATGTGGTGGGTAATCTTCTGTGTGGGGTCTCCACATGAGTTCAAGGGCCATGGTGATCGTAATTTGGCGTTTCTATCTATATTGGTGGTCACTGCTCCTGCGAGTATGAAGTGATTAATGCAGTCACCTCGAGGTGCATTAAGCGTAAAGGAAATAGTGCACAGCTCAAACATTGCCGACAGTCTCAGACGAAGGGGATGCTGTTATTGGTTTTTCACAGGCACAGCAAGGACAGAGATGGGAGGCATGCACGAGAGCCTGCACCAATTCGGTACCGTGCTCAAGGATTACCTTCTTTTGAGAACAAATGCTGGTAATGGTGGTTACGGTGTGCGGTTCAACCACATACCTCATCCCCCAAGATGTTATTGCGCAAATGTCTCACGAATGCACAACTACACATGTCCTAGTCTGGAAGTAAACGTACATTTTGACAATTGACTGCAATGTTCAGCGACATTCAGCGGCAACACCTCAAGTGAAAAGAAGATATTAATAATAATAATAATATCGCGCCTTCATTCACTCTCGTGGCCCAGTTGAAAGCAATACAATAAACGTGTTTCACGTGTTCGTTAACCAAGAGCCTCCATAATATAGCCGATTGGCCACCGCGTTGGCAGATAGTTTTCGTATGATTGCAAGCGCAGTCTACTAGAAAGGTTATTAATTATCAAACGCCAGCTAGTCTGGCTCGTTTCTCATTTCTTTGTACGCCTACGGTTTGAAATCTATATGTGTATCGATTAATTCAATGCATGAACGTGTATTCATGCATATCAATGTATTGCATGATTTTACGGGTGAACGCATATTTTTTTTTTTAATTGAATTTTTTTTTCTTTGAAAGAGGCTGTGCATACGCATATCGGCACATGCGTATCCATGTTCGATTCAAACGCATCTTGCTATATTTTCTCACCAGGTCTGCAAATTGCGATCTCTATATTTTTTAGATGTCGGTACTATAACTAACCAAGGGGCTCTTCTCATTTCCTGCGGGTAATCTTCAGTGCCCTCCTCAATGTAGTAAAATTCCGGTGTCTGGAGTGAATTTCCATGCCGCCAGAAGCGCAAAATACACAGATGAAAAGGAAAAGAAGCGTGATCTATGGGACAGCTGCACGGTTTCGATATAAAGAAAAGGTCAGACGTGTTTCTCCCGAAAAAAGGCTCCTGAATGGAAGGAAATGTATTGTACTTATACGGGTATCAAACCCATTAAAACTTTGGGAAGCTTTATTTCTGACGAAACAGTTCTTTTTTTCTCTACTCCTGCTTTTTTCCTAAAGTAGGCTGGAAGGCATGGTATTTTTCCTTCCGTGAGGCCACCACCATACGGCGGGTTTCAAACTAACTACGTCACTAACATAGGCAAGTATAGCTAAACAGCGGTGCCTGCCTATAGAGTAAAAAAATGAAATAAATAAAATTGATTTTACACTAAGTACTTGCCTAGACTGGCGTAGGTTTTTATAATCGCGTCTTCGGCTAAGCCCACGCTTGTTTCGCGTGATAGAGTGCCTCAGTTTATGTTGCGGGAAAAAGTAAATCTCTCCCGCTTGCATTAATCCATCCCGTTTCTGCAGCTTTTCCGTATATCCCTACAGCTAACACACAAGTAAAATAATAGCAGCGCCCCTACACAAAAACTCATCACGGTGTCATTGCCGTTCGCCGAAGGATTTCACCAGAGGCCGATATTGAGCCCTATGTTTCGCGATAATTTTCTGCCTGCAAGAAGTGGGGCTGAGGCCTATATTTGGGGTATTAAAACGCTTCAATAGGGTAGTGGAGTGTATATTATACCAGATTAAGCGGCTGGAGTGTTGCTATATGTATATATTTCAGGCACTGGACAGAGGGCAGAAGAAGCGGGCTGAAACATTAATGCAAGGCTTAATAATGCTGACGGATGCTGTTTATTCTTTTCCTTTTTGTCGCCTTGATCGATTGAAGAATAACGGCAGCCAATTAAAGATGCTTCGAATCAGTACACTCACCAACATAAAAGACTGAATTTCCGGTTTTGGATGTAGGCTCGAAGTTACAAAAATCGGTTGAACGGGGAATGTCACCAGAGCCAACCTCCGGTATTAGAAGAAAGTAGCTACAGCAAGAAGGGAAAAAAATGTTTTCTTCATACTGGAATATTGGCAGCGCAACCTTTACCAACTAGCCCGCCTTTCAACACTTCTGCAAATGTTTTCTTAAAACTACGTTTTGCTTTCGAATAACAGTTTTGTTCACAAATGTAAAATGTTGTATTTATAGTTTATTACGGAGATGTTGTTTGCAAATGCTTACATGGGACGATTACACTATTCTTTGACTTGATGCCTTTCTCAAAACTCGTGGCAATTAAACAAAGATTAAATGTTATCTTTCGCACTCCACCAAACAACACGTATTCTTCATACATGAAAACCAATCGGAACATCAAGTTGATGCGGAAGCTTTTGCTATGGCTGAGAATTCACTGTGTGAGACGGTGGTTCGAGCGAAACTCATATTCACTTATAAAGATGTGGCTCAAAGGACTCGATTTCTCCTGAGGACGAACGCCAGTCTGTTTTATTTATGCCGCTGCTCCAGCGACTATTCTTCATGGCCCAATGGCGCCACTACGGTGCACTAGATTTTAAAGACGGAACCTTGTCATCTTTACAGCGTGACAAGAAGCTGGGTGGCACCACAAAGTAGACATGAATGGGGACCTTCTCAATGGTGACACAAAAGGGTGGTCGTGAAAGACGATGCCGCAAGTGAACTTTCGGCACAAGCGGGCATGAGTGGGTCAATGACAGTGCCGCAAATTCTGACAGATGTGCATCGCTTGTCGTTGTGAACTGACACGAGATGGAGGCTCATGGACGGCAGCTGAAGCGAGTTGGGTGTATTGTATGCATACTTGAAAACAACGAATCATTCAGTTCAACAAAGCTCATTCCACAAAAATTTTGGATGAAGAAGTTTCAGTGATTCATGCTGCGCTGAAGTCATTTGTATCCCAGTAATAAATCATTTTCCGTGAGTCACAGTACGCTCTCCAGTGCCTCCCTTCTCCGTTCCGTCATATTGTTCAGTGTGGACGCGGAAACAATGACACAACGATACGCAGAATGCGCGGAACAGAAGCTCGCAAATGCGTGTATATTTCAAAAGGATTTAACCTCCATGTTTCTGTCACCTCTGGTTGATGAAGACAAGCGATTGTGTATAGAGGACTTTGTCTCGAAATTTGTGCACTCGTGTGATTAAGTGGATCGAACGGAGCCTTTTAAGCCATGATATATATTAGAACCTGAGAAAAAAAGTTATGGCAGCTTCGAATTAGTGATGCCACACCTGCAGGAAGGGCGCAGCTGGGTGGCGTTACTTGTTTCTCTTAATTTATTAGATGCGAAGCAGCTTTTGCTCGGGGCTGTGTCCGGTGGCGGTGGTGGCGTCCGCGCTCCACTGCGCATGCGCCTACTCTCTCTCTCTCCCTCTCCTTCTCTACGCAGGTGTTCGGTCGCCTTCTCTCCTCTCCTCCCCCGCGCTGCAGCCACTGCGCAGCCTCTCCTGCCACGTAATGCAGCCGCGCCGCAGCCAAATACAGCCTGTAACCAACTCTCTCCTCTTCCTCCCCCATTTCATGTGTATATAAGCGCGTGCGCTCGGTCGGCTTCCGTCGTTCTGGCTTCGCTCCCGTTCAGCTGAGTTGTAACGTCAACGTCGGCGCCACTCGTTCACTCGGTGCTAACGGAAAGCAACGCACAAACTCAACGTAATGATAACACAAACACAAAATACAAACGTGATACACTAACGGAAACGCCGAGTGAACGTAACGGACACTTGGTGTGCGCCCCCAGTGCTGCTTCGCATGCCCTCATGGTTCACCTGAGTGGGAGACAGATGGTGTAATTGTTTTGTTTGTCTTTCTCTCTGTTTCTTGTATCTCTTTTTCGCATGTGTTTGTTTCTGTTTCTATCTTTCTGTTTCTTTCTTTTTCTCTATTTCCTTGTTTCTCTTTCAAGCTGTCTTTCTCTCTCTTCATGTCATTATTACCTTTATTTTTCTCGATTTTTTTCTTTCTTTCTAACGCTTTCTTTCTGTCTCTCACTTTTTCTATCTTTGATACTCTCTTTCTCTCTCTCTATTTTCTATCTCTCTATTTTCTATTTCTCTATTTTCTATTTCTCTATTTTCTGTCTCTCTCTATCTCACTTTCTTTCGCTTGTTTCACGTGCTCCAGTCCGCTGAGCAGAGTTTTTGTTTTGGTTTAACGCTGACACCTGCTGTACTCGGTAGCAGGGCTTGTCCAATTTTTGCGGCGCATAACCACCTGCGTAGTTTCTTGCAACGCCTGACAAACTACGATGAGCTACAAAAGCTTTCCTGTTAAAAACTGGTGAATCCCTGTTCATGTGCCACAAACATGCTTACCATTTCGTTTAAATGAATTGTGCGTATTCGTTGGCTGTCATAATATTACTTTAAAGCACTTTTAGAACAGCGAATGGTTTTGTGCTGAGCTTATTCTCGAAACTATTTAACCACGCCTACGGAAATAATAACGCCAACAAATATAGGGGCACGATAATTCCTAACTTGTCTCACGACGTTATGTGGAAACTTTATCAGAGACCACAGGAATGTTTAGCGAACACTTTTCATTCGTAAGCATAGTTCGTTCTGTCATTTACAAAGAGACATTGCAATGTTGAACATCAAGATATGTGCACTGAAGTCCATTTTGCTAGGTTTTTCTATATCCCTAAATAGTGTTTCAGATATTTTTCGCACACATATCACATCTCGACTATGAATCTGGATAATAACAGCGTTTTAGTAAATGGCTCTTGAATATATTGCAGAGACATGTACGAACAATTTGAAATATGCCAACTTTATAAAGAAATCTCCTCATTAAATTTATGAAGTTTGGAGGATGGTGATGTACATGTACTTTTGAGGAACTTGCATATTCAACAAGAAGGTGCAATGACGTTCACAGGTGTGCTCAGTGTTCCTCATCAGGGGGAGGGGGGAGGGGAGGTGAAGGTTAATCGCAGCACGCCCTCCTCTTAAATGACTAAGCGGAGTGGATGCCCACCCCCAGCCCCCGGGCGCACGCCTATGAGGACATTTCAATTCATATCAATTCTTTATTTGCAGACGTGAAACATACAGGAATATCAAAACTGGTTGGACCCATAGCCAAAGGCTAGTTGCAGGTCCGAAAAGATGAATAAATAAAAGTTCCAAGTACAAAAGAAATATATAATACATACATATATATAGTAATCGTACATCCTTCATTTGCACGAGCGAACAAAGGAAAAGGGAAAGTGTGGGTAAGTGCACGATTGTATTTGACAGCTCTAGGTTAAACTTACAGAACACGTGTAAGCAAGGCAAATTCTTGCATTCTTATTAAAGGTTAAACATACATGTCTAATCCAAAAAGAACAAATCACAGGTTGAGAATGGTTTTTTAACAGGTTGCAGCAAGTTGCTGACACACACCAACCAAAATGACACCATGATTCTTCACATTGATCAAACACATTGATACCTCCATAACATAGTTTTTAGTGTCTTTTAACATTTAAATTGGACACTAAGATTTTTCTTTTCATTTAGGTCACCTTTGCGCTGGTTTATGCAATTACGCTCAGATTCTTCTCTTCGGGGACATTAGTTATTATAGGAATGCGTTGAACAAAAACCTGCTTAAATATCTGTACCTGTTTTCTGTGGCGATAGGCGCGCTTCTTCTTTATTGCGAAACGTTGTATCGAGGTAGATAATGAGAGCTGCTTTCAGTATTATTTAGTGCCGGACTATGTGCCTGCATAGGATTTCCGCTTCTGTATATAGTTTGAAAGTGCTGCGACGCAGAACGTTTGGGCGTTCATTTGATCATCCAAAAAAAAACCAACTTGTATTTTCGCTATCCACGAAGCTTGTCAGTCTTTCGTCAACTGCACGAAAGAGCTAGACTGGAGAAGCATTGCAACAAAAAATTTGTTCGTGGTTACAAGCGCACAGTAAACAAAAGAAAGAGACAGTCAACTGCCTAGGTATTGTTATTATAATAAAGTTATATCCTAAAAGACTAAGTACAAAACGTCAAGTGAGAAAATCATATTGTCTGAAGACCAAATCAGAACGAGGAAAAACACGAGAAAGCAACAAAAATCCGGTAATTACAGTTTCCCCCTCGAATCGCTTAATCACAACAACGAGCTATTCATTGCCGAGTTTTGTAAACACGCACCTAAAAAGCTCCGACGTGCATAACCTCAGCAAATTGAGTGACACAGGGGAAAGTGTTCGCAACGGCCTCACTTCCGGAGCACGAAATGTATTGGACTATCGATCACAAATCTTTCACTACTTGCTGTTCAAAAGCAAGGAGAAGACAACATAGACAATAAAAAAGGCAAATTGCAAGATAAATGCATATTTTTAAAGTGTGTACATGGAAAGTACATACAGAACGCAGGGCAAAGTTTCCACAATGCGTCGACGTCAGTGGCGACGAACAGCAAGTATAGACACAAATAGAGGCAAGACATTGACAGAGTACGTCGCGAGCAGCTCTCGGGTGGATGTATCGCTCTTCAGGGACTCTGTGGTGCGTGTATTGAGGTCAGAAGGAAGAATCGTCGATGCAATAAACGCGGAGAAAATAGACTGGCACTCCAATTCTTTTTTTGCAGCTAGCATTTATGTGATTTTCTAGTTTGACGCTGTCCTTGAAGAAAAATCATTGTTCTCGAAGTGATTCCCCAGATGAAGGCGCCGTATTTCAAGGCTGTACTTCACGCCGTGAAAAGTGATCGCACTGGCATGGGTATGGCTCTTACGCGAGCGAATGGCAACAATACTTCGCACTTTGCCGCATTAGTTGTGTTCAGTTCAGTGGGGTGTATGTACCAAAGTTGAAATGAGCGAATGTGAGCACTTTCTGCGTCCGTATTGTGCAGCTTCCTGTCTGAACGGTCTGAAAGGACGGAGAGGGATAGGGACAATTCCTTACTACCATCTGAGATCAAAGACGTGTCTTCCGTGTGGTGCACTGTCAGAGGAAAAAAAACGAGATACAGTCAGTTAGTTTTAGACCTATTACGTGTTACAGTGAGGTAACATGAACTGATTACGACATGCGAAAAGTTGACGTTTTGGCAGAAATCTGTCTGGCTGAAATGAAGTGCTTAAATTACTCCAACTAAAGCTTCGGAATAGATCCGACGTTTCGGGAACCGGTGTGTCAGTCATATATTGTCATTCCAGGCTGACTTCTTTGCATCGCGTTGGGAAGCCCGTACACGTAAACGTTGGGCAGCTTTCCGCACGAGCGGGTGACGGTGTCAGGGGCGTTGTGAATGTGCCAATAATCGAGGAGATACATCCAGCTGGAATTTGTTTTGATGTCTATCGCAAAAGCACCATCGAAATTGACTATCTGGTCATGCATCGTACAGTGCTTCACAAGACAGCTGCGCTGCGCTTCATTTCGGCGCACTCGTTCCTGTGTTGGCAGATGCTGTCATGAAAGTTTATTGCTTTAACATATCTGACTAGCTGGACACTGAAAGCATGAAACTTTAAGTTACCCCAGCTATCTTGTATTAGACGGTCGATCTATTGATTGTGACAGCGAGCCTGCAACTTCGGTTTCATTTAAACATTTAAAATTCAGGTCCTTAGACAAATTGCGGCTGGAGCCATTTTAGAATCTAGAACACCTTGCGATATATGCTAGAGGTGACACACAAATGACTACAATCCTTCTCGTCTCTAACAATAGGATTCCGCTTTGAAAAAGAAATGCTGCAGTGATGAGCTATATTTTTTATTACTACCAGGAAGCTTTAAAATATTGCATTAACTGATATGATGCATGTGACCAGTATGAGGACATATGAGAGGTATTGTTCTATGCTGTTATGAAAGTCCGCAATTAAGTATTCATGCGCTGTTCTTTTGTTTAAGTAATGCGACAGAACGCTAACACGTGTGTAAGGAGACTATAACAACTTTTGCGGAACAGAGAGCGGAAAATAAAGAACTCCTAGTTGTCATATGATGGTGAGCGAAATACCGCGAGCAAAGTAACGGCTACAATATCAAGTTTTGATCAGTTGTTTAAAATTCGTTGCCACGATGAGGCTGCAGGAGCGTTACATCTACGTTCAGTGTCTACAATAACACTTCGTTAGTATTTTCGCTAATGAAAAATGACTGAATTCAAGTGTTTACTGACCTTAGCTGTTCCACATCTGAACTGGCAGAGAGGGCTTCGGAGATATGGTAACATAAGGTGGATCCTTAGGTTGCTGTGAAAGTTGAGTTGATGGACACATTTATCCTCATGCTACGGAAACACACCCCGCCGGTGTGCATTAAAAGAGCAAGCTTGTCGCCAGCTGCGTTACCACCTACGATATATCCACTGGTTAGCTGATATGGCAAATATATTACAGTGATACGAATCTTTTAACAGCGAAACTATTTTAGTCGAGCGTTAGTCCGTCCGTCATGGACAAAAACAGCGCGGAGCGATGACGTTAAATTGCGTTGCCTAGCAACCCCTGACCCATATGTGCATAACTTCGCGCTTGTTTCACTACCTCGCTATATCGCTGTCTAACCCTTGCGTGGCAAGGCCGGCTACATGGTTTAAAAACACTCTGCGTATCTTGAACTAGTGGCGCAAGGCACTAGTTCAAGCTGCTAGTTCAAGGCACTAGTTCGAGTTCAAGCTGGTCCTGGCCCGAAGCTGAGCGCTACTGACTAGCACCCGGCAACGCTGCACTCGTCTCTGATGCGGGGGCACCTACCGGGACTCCGAGACTTAAGACTGGCTTAGAGTGCTGGAGTAGGACTTGGCGAGTCTGGGTATCTCTTCGCAACGCTCGGTAACACTTGTTTGTTGTTTCACTAGATTCTGATTTGCTAGTTTGCGCCGTGTCCGTGTTCCTTCTTCTTGTGGTATCGTTCTTTTGCGCACCACCTTTCTAAGAAAACTGGGCAAACAGCAATGCCTAGCCAGACTCTGCAATGCCTGGCACCTCTGATATGATAGCGCATCTGACTGGCGTTTGCAGGTGGGTAACGCCACGGAGAAGGAGAGCGCAAATGCTGTTCAACGGCGCAGAAGAGCCGAGAAGCTTACCTCATCGGATCCCGAAGTAGTTGCCTGGCAATCAGCGGTTCAGCGTACGAAGAATGAACAGAAGAAGGCTAATAATTCTACACAATCTGGAAAGCTAAGAATAATCAGCTGAACCTTTGCTAACGCTACGTACATCCTGGCATAGCCGAGCAAGCCACTGCAAATTTTTTTGTCCGTACGCCTGTCAAATGTGAATGTTTTTGCGTGTATAAAGCCAGGCTAGAATTACATGAACGATACTGGCTAGAATTACATGAACGAGACAAAAATCGCTTCGCAAAGATAGCCTTAAAAACTTTACACCATTGCATGTACATTTACTGCAGCGAAGGACGTCAAGTTCCAGCATATTAATAAGCAGACGAGAGCGGAGTGGAAATCAGCAAAATGATTGTTCTGCCCTCCGCGCGCGCGAACACAGCTCTTCTATACCGAAAGGCGGGTTTTCGAACACAGATACCATGAAAAATAATGCTAACACAAAACAAATAAAACGCTTTGACGCAAGGTGCACATGCTCATGTGAATTTCGAAAAAAAGCACGTATCATTTGCTGAGCACAAGCTCAGAGCATTTCTAGCAGCCACCGCTGTTTAACGCACGCGACACCTCCATCGACGGCTGCAAAGCCTTTTTTTCGTCCGCTTCCATTTCTCATCCGACTGTAAACAAGGCGGAAAGATAAGTCACCGGGCTCTCTCGACCAATTTGTACTGTGTCACTGACAGGATACACGGTGAGGCCTAAGTAGCGGCAGGAACTGTAACGTATGGGATGTTTACCTCAGTACAGGCTTCGTATATGTTTCGTCCGCGACGTATAGTGGCCATCGTCCTTTATCCTAGATGTGTTTACGCATTTCATTCGGTCTTTTTTTTTCCTTGAAAGGCAGAAAACGTCGGTATGCGAGGTAATTCTAGGCGTTTACACGTACATACATTGTTTCTTCCTACTCAGTTCTAAACTGAGTAGGAAGTACCAAGGACCTGCTCTAACAAAGAAACAAAAAAGTTGCGCAGATCCCACGGCCTGTGGGAATCGGTTTCATGCGTAGCAGTCAGCGTGTAGTTCTATGCGGCATTTTTTTTGGCTTTGAGCCAAGCGTTACGAAGTGGATCTATGTGTTGCATTGATAGCAATTATATGGACTCTCTCGGCTGGTTTTTGCCGTCGGCGTCACCGTCATGTCCCCTGTATATATATATATATATATATATATATATATATATATATATATATATATATATATATATATATATATATGTGTGTGTGTGTGTGTACTGGGAACAAGAGAGAGCGCGACGCTGAATTTTTACGGCACGTTTACTGACGTTTCGGTTGCTGGACCAGCCTTTGTCAAAGTCATATACATGTATATGGCGTTGGACGGCCAGGCTTCAAGACATTCGTTCCTCAGTATATTAACGGCGAGCTGTTTATATTCAGCGCTTACCGCTGGCGGTACGCAGATCTCGTGGACATTTCAGCGTGTTCTCTGCATTACCAGCGAGATGGCGCAAAAGGGGCGCATGCTTTAAATGTCATAGGCCCGCTCGTCGCGATGCGCGAACTCCGCTGCACTTTGCCCTATACAGGGCGTAGTCGCCCGCGTGCGCGCGCTGTTATCTCGTGATGGGGGCACCTTGTTCTTCTTGTCCTTCCAACGGAAAGCTTGCGTTGAAGTTACAGAGTGCACGAACGTCACTTCGGTCGCTGCAGTGGCCGCGCTCTCGAAGGAGCGCGCTGCTCAAGCTCAAACAAATAACTGCGACAGATGTTAGTTCGCGTTCTTCCTGTGTATACCTGTGTGTTCGTTTCGCGCGTCCTTCTTTGTGTTTGAGCAGCGCACTGCAAGTTTCGAGCTGCTTGCCCTTCCTCACGTAATGTTCCAATATGTTGCTATTGCATTCATTGCTTCAACCTTGAGGCGACACTGTGAGTTCTTTTGTAAGTGGAGTAATTGTGCGCTCAACGCGGGCTGAACAATCACGTCGACAAACCCGGCGTTTAAGGGGTAACCTATAGTCTGACGATAGGCGTGCGCAGGGTTCCCCTTCAGGGGGGGGGGGGGCGGAATGTTCATAGGAGCGCCCCCCCCGCCGTCCTATTAAGTTATTGTATGTGATAGACTTTGCACCCCCCTCTTCTTAGGTGATTAGGGGGGGGGGCTGCCCCCTGCCCCACTTCTGCGCACGCCTATGGGTCTGACGTAACATCAGCACTCACGTTAGAGCACACGCGTCACTGTTATCGCAACGAAATGCATTTTACCGTGCATTGATGTAAACATCAAACGTAGCTTTCGTTAACGTAGGGTAGACCAACGCTTCAATGTAGCTTGCTGAGTCATAGGTGTACATATTTAATGTTTATTAGACTGTTATTAACGTGGAGCCAACACTGAAACCACAATTGACGTTAGCACGACATGACAATTGTATCATAGGAGCACATATGTAATGTGTGTTACCTTGTTATAAAGTTAGATTTCTGCGTGTGGACCCTCCTGGATATAAGCACATGAAATGGCTGCAGCATTAGAACCATGTGGCAAGACAGCGCAGTTTGTCATGCTGTTTCTTGTCTGTTTGCCCTCGCTCTTGAAGTTTACTGTCATGAATTTCCAACAAGCCCAAGCCTCCTTCCTAGAATAGAAATGTAATGTTTACTAGACTGCTATAAAAGCGGAGCCAGCACTGGAACCACAATTTACGTTAACCTGACATGACGCGTGTATGGTAGGAATAGATATTTAGTGTTTATTGCTTTGTTATAAAATTAGGTAGCCAGCACTACAACCACATTGACGTTGCACCGACATTAGGCCTGCATAGGGGTTTTTTCAAAATCAATTTCTATACCTGGCATGGCTCTGTGTACAAGTACCTGACTGTCATGCAGAATGCTTGGGACCGATCCCTGCAGGGATCCTAATTTTTATTCTTTGCATTCTTCGGGTCAACGCTTTCGATGTGGGTTTTTCTTAACGCTATCGCATTTCAGTTACCTATGACTGTTCTCACCGTTCCTGGGTACACATAAACTGTGAATCACCTGTGGCGCATACCCATATACCGCGGCCTGTGTAAACGGGTATGTGCCACACGTATCTGGAAGAAAGGGTATGACGACGTACACGAGAGGAATTTCACGTTACTCATTTCATGACCAGACAGTCATATTCGTCAAGCCCTCTTACCCAACCTTGCCAATTTTGTTATGCACCAAGTTGAGGAGGCGACCACGAGAGCAACCAGACGCAGGCTGATAGATAGATAGATAGATAGATAGATAGATAGATAGATAGATAGATAGATAGATAGATAGATAGATAGATAGATAGATAGATAGATAGATAGAAAAGCTCAAAATGCTATGATTTCGCTAAGAAATGCGTCGAGTTTAACACTCACAACAGAAGCGGACACCATCGGTCCCGAAACGTTTTTATGACACAAAGCCATGTGGCACGCTGTAAGGTGCTTGTCCCAACCTACTATCTTGCCCCAACCCCGCGTATGTTTTTGCGCTGCTGACCTGCGTACTTCTAGCTATATCACTGCATGGTATTTTTGTTTTTGTGGAAGAAGAACACATATTTCCCGTCGTAAGCCCCCTCCTTAATACTGACTACTTATTTTAGATGCGAAGCAGCTTATGGCGGAGCTGAATCCGGTGGTGGTGTGCGGCGCATGCGCAGACACTCTTACTGCGCATGCGCAAACACTCTCCACACACCTCCTATCCACTCCCCTTCTCCACTTAACGCCTGCCAAAATCGCGGAGCAGTGGAAGGCTCGATGCGCCCGAAGCGCTACGTAAACGTCAGCAAGCGGACCCCGAGCGCCGGGCTTGGGAAACCAAGCGCAAACGGCAACGTCGGCGGGAAACTGCTACGGAAAACTCACGCTCGGCATGCCGAAACGCAACGGCAGCGTCAGCAAGCAAACCCCGCCGTACGCAACGCCGACGTCAAAGCCAAGCGTCAGCGTCGAGCCAACGCGTCGGCTGCGGACAGACAACGCGAGTCCAACGCCCGTGCAGAACGCCTCGACGACAACTTCAACGCCCGCACTTCGACGGTGCCGACGCCCGGTTCCAGTGCAAATTCAGCGACCGTAGCTTCAGGCACAGCTGCAACGTGTGCGACCGACTTTGGTTCGATAACAATCTGACCTAGGTCGGTAGCATGCGCATAGAACGCCAACGGAACACGATCGTGCAAGCGCTCTGGCTTCGCATCGCCTCATGGTCCTCTTTAGCGGGAGATGGTGTATTTTTTTTTCTGATAACACGGTCTCGACGCAAAAAGTCATTTAGGCATTCCATATTTTCGAAAGCATCACGTTGTTTCAGTTCGCTTTTAATTAAGCATACTACGCTCACAGGATGTTACGTTCAAGGTGCTAACAAAAAAGTCGCAGGCAAGGGCGAAGTAATCAATGCGATAGCGAAAAATTGGGATGTTATATGGAGTGAGGCTGGCAGCTGGACGTGATCTGGCATAGCTTTAGAAAACGCTGCCACAAGGGAAGTGATAGTGTGGCCTTTGTGCTGTCTACGATTCTTCGCAGAGTAAACACACAGCCTGTACATATTGTCACGTGGTCGTGACGTCGACGAACACAGCAGCCGGCGTTTGTAGGATGAAACTGTTTATTTGGCCGAACTTGTGGCCGGAAAATGAGAACTAGAACTACAGCAATGCACGCTGTACAATGATAGCGGCGAACAGGGTGTCGTCCGTCGATCAACTGACAAGCGATCAAGCGCGTCGGCTTTTATACAGGCGCTATCGAACTTTCCAGCAATATCGCTGGTGGCGGCGTTATCTCTAGACAAAACTGGAACATTCGCGTGCGGGGCGCAATGTTAACAAACCGATCTACTACAATCGCGACGCTTCTAGAACACTACTTCGCGGACAGCGTCGAGCGTTGATAACAGTCCCTGCCGGTCAAACCCGAATACATGAAAACAAGACAAGAAGTGGGCGTGGCATTGCCCCCCTCTGAAAAAGCATCGTCCCGATGCTTATGAAAGAACATAGAAGAGAAAAAAAAACAAAACAAAACAAGTGCATACACAAATAAATTACAATAACGAAGGAAAAAATAGTCCCCAGGCTCGCTAACGCGCAAAAAACGGCTTAAGGCGCGCGACATGGACGACTTCAGGTAGCGCACGGCGCCGCTGAGAGTTCGTAATGCCGTCAGGAGCAACCTCATAGTCGAGTGCGCCGAGGCGTCGAAGTACCCTGTACGGTCCGAAGTATCGTCGAAGAAGCTTCTCACTAAGTCCTCGTCGGCGTATTGGCGTCCATACCCATACACGGTCACCGGGTTGGTATTCCATGTGGCGTCGTCGAAGGTTGTAGCGGCGGCTGTCAGTCGTCTGCTGGTTCTTTATCCGTAGGCGGGCGAGCTGTCGTGCTTCTTCGGCGCGCTGTAGGTAGGTGGTCACGTCGATGTTTTCCTCGTCGGTCACGTTTGGTAGCATGGCGTCGAGCGTCGTTGCCGGGCTCCGTCCGTAGACCAACTTGTATGGCGTCATCTGCGTCGTTTCCTGTACGGCCGTGTTGTACGCGAAGGACACGTACGGAAGGATGGCGTCCCACGTCTTGTGTTCAACGTCGACGTACATGGCCAGCATGTCGGCGATGGTCTTATTTAGACGCTCGGTGAGGCCGTTGGTCTGTGGGTGGTACGCGGTGGTGCGGCGATGGCTTGTGTGGCTGTATTCCAAGATCGCCTGAGTTAGGTCAGCCGTGAACGCCGTACCTCTGTCGGTGATGAGAACCTCTGGGGCGCCGTGTCGAAGGACGATGCTCTCAACGAAGAACTTGGCTACCTCAGTGGCACTGCCTTTGGGCAGGGCTTTTGTTTCGGCGTAGTGGGTGAGGTAGTCGGTAGCCACGACGACCCATTTATTTCCGCAAGTCGACGTTGGGAACGGCCCCAGGAGGTCCATCCCGATCTGCTGGAATGGTCGCCGAGGAGGCTCGATCGGCTGAAGGAAGCCTGCTGGTCTTGTGGGCGGTGTCTTCCGTCGCTGACAGTCTCGGCACGTCCTTACGTAGCGAGTGACGTCGGCGGCAAGGCGCGGCCAGTAGTACTTTTCGTGTACTCGTGCGAGCGTTCGGGAAAGTCCGAGGTGTCCAGCCGTCGGGTCGTCGTGCAGGGCATGCAAAATTTCTGGTCACAGTCCCGAAGGTACAACGATAAGGTAGCTGGCTCGGGCCGGAGAGAAGTTCTTCTTTACGAGGATGTTGTTTTTCAAAGAAAATGATGCCAATCCTCGCCTGAATACTTTTGGGACCACGATGGTCCTGCCCTCCAGGTATTCCACTAGACCCTTCAGTTCAGGGTCGGCTCGCTGTCGTTCGGCGAAGTCTTCGGTACTTATGGCTCCCAAGAAGCTGTCATCATCCTGGTCGTCGGGCGTTGGTGGGTCGACGGGGGCACGAGACAAGCAGTCGGTGTCGGAGTGTTTCCTTCCGGACTTGTACACGACAGTAATGTCAAATTCTTCAAGTCTCAGGCTCCACTGTGCGAGGCGACCTGAAGGGTCCTTCAAGTTAGCTAGCCAACACAAGGCGTGATGGTCGCTCACAACTTTGAAGGGCCTGCCGTAGAGATAGGGGCGAAACTTTGACGTAGTCCAGATGATGGCGAGGCACTCCTTTTCTGTTGTGGAATAGTTGACCTCTGCTTTAGACAGCGACCGGCTAGCATAACTGATAACCCTTTCCAGTCCGCCCGCCCGCTGCACAAGGACGGCGCCGAGTCCTATGCTGCTTGCATCGGTGTGAATCTCCGTATCGGCGTATTCGTCGAAATGCGAAAGTATCGGAGGTGTCTGCAGGCGTCGTTTCAGTTCATGAAATGCTTCGACTTGCGCTGTTTGCCACCTGAATTCGACGTCGGTCTTCGTGAGCTGCGTTAGTGGCTCGGCGATCTGTGAAAAGTCTTTGACAAAGCGTCTGTAAGAGGCGCACAAGCCGAGAAATCGGCGCAAGGCCTTCTTGTCGGTGGGTGGCGGGAAAGCGGCGATGGCAGCTGTTTTCTGCGGGTCTGGGAGCACTCCAGTCTTGCTGATCACGTGACCCAGAAACAAGAGCTCCTCGTACGCGAAGCGGCACTTTTCTGGCTTCAGGGTGAGCCCGGAGTTCTTGATTGCTTGAAGTACGGATTGAAGTCGCTGAAGGTGTTCGTCGAAGTTCGAGGAATACACAACGACGTCGTCCAAGTAAACAAGGCAAGTCTGCCACTTCAAGCCAGCTAATACAGTATCCATGACTCGTTGGAAAGTCGCAGGTGCCGAGCAAAGACCGAAGGGCATGACCTTGAACTCGAACAGGCCGTCCGGCGTTATAAAGGCGGTCTTTTCTCGGTCTCTCTCGTCGACTTCAATTTGCCAGTAGCCGGTCTTGAGGTCCATCGACGAAAAGTAATTCGCGTTGTGGAGTCGATCCAAGGTGTCGTCTATCCGTGGGAGAGGGTATACGTCCTTCTTTGTGATTTTGTTGAGGCGACGATAATCGACGCAGAAACGTAGGGTCCCATCCTTCTTCTTCACTAACACCACGGGAGACGCCCACGGGCTGTTGGACGGCTGGATGATGTCGTCGCGTAGCATTTCATCGACTTGTTTCTTAACGGCCTCCCGTTCCCGCGTCGAAACCCGGTAGGGACTCTGACGGAGTGGTCGAGCATTTTCTTCTGTTATGATGCGGAGCAAGGGGCGTTTGTCGGACCCGCGACGACGACGAGAAACAGTCCCTGTATTCCTGCAGAAGGCGTCGAAGCTGATGCTGTTGGCGAGCGGGAAGACTTGGGTTTACGTCGAAGGGTGGCTCAGGGATCGTCGTCGTAGCTTCGTCAGAATCTGAAAAGGCAAACGCATCGCTGACGGCCAAGATTTCTTCGATGTATGCAATCGTCGTGTCCCTGCTCAGGTGTCTGTATTCCTGGCTGAAATTCGTTAGCATCACGCTTCCTTTCCCTTCATATAGCCGAGCAATGCCTCTTGCGACGCAAATGTCACGGTCTAGCAGCAAACCCTGATCACTCTCGATGACACCTTCGATGCATTCAGCCGTTTCGGTGCCGACGGGAATTATGATGCTGGATCTAGGAGGAATGGTGACTTGATCCTCGAGCACGTTCAGGGCATGTTGGCATGGGTTCGTATCCGGTGGTGTCGCTTTCTCCGACGATAGGGTTCTTAAGTCGATGACGGCGCCGTGGTCACTTAGGAAGTCCATTCCAAGTATCACATCCCTGGAGCAGTTTTGTAGGATCACAAAGCTCGCAGGATAAGTCCGGTTGTTGATAGTGACTCTCGCCATGCAGACACCAATCGGCGTTATTAGATGGCCTCCAGCGGTACGGATCTCGGGGCCTTCCCAAGCAGTCCTAACTTTCTTCAACTTTGCTACGAACGGCCCACTGATGACGGAATAGTCGGCTCCAGTATCGACGAGAGCGGTGACGTTGTGGCCTTCGATCAGAACGTCGAGGTCGCTAGTCCGCCGTCTTGCGTTGCGGTTACGTCGCGGCGTCGGGTCACGGCTACGTCGGTTTGCACCGCTGCTTCCGCGTTGCGTCGTCAGGTCTGCTTCCGGTCGCAAAGCTTCGTCTTCGGGACCTCGACGTCGTTCGGCGTGCGGCGGGGGCTCGGAACTTCGTCGCGGTGTCGTCGTCGACGGCGGAGGATCTTCAGCATTTCGTCGTTCAGCAACCGCACCTCCATCGGTTGCTGCCCTTAGTTTTCCGGATACGGGCTAGGCGACCGGCCCCGGTTTGGGCCAGTGTACTGGCGGCGGTGCGGAGACATGTAGCGGCAGGGCGACGGCGAGCGGGAAGGTCGTCGTTCTTGCCAGTGTGTACCGGTGAGGTAGTCGTCGATGTCCCGAGGCCGTTCGCCTGGCCGCGGTCGCGGCGCGTTGACGGCGAATCCGCGTAGCCCCATCTGACGGTACTGGCAGCGGCGGTACGTGTGGCCGGCCTCCCCGCAGTAGTAGCAGAGCGGGCGGTTGTCAGGGGCACGCCAGACATCGGTCTTCCTCGGTGTGTTGTGCTGGCCGACAGGTGGGCGGTAGGGCGTCGGTGGCGGCGGCGGCGTCTGGCCGGAGGTGGACGGTAGGGCGTCGCTGGCGGCGTCTGGCGACGGTACTGCGGCGGTGTGTCGTCTTGGCGTGGGCGTGGAGGAGGAGCATGACGGCGGGCTGCAGCAGCATAGCTCATAGCTTGCGGCTGCGGCTCTGCTAGCTGAGGCGCACCGAGTGAATGCTGGATCTCCTGGCGCACGACGTCGGCGATGGAATCCACTTGAGGTTGCGACGAAGGTAGAATTTTTCGCAGCTCCTCTTGCACGATTGCTCGAATCGTCTCACGCAGGTCGGCGGATCCTAGTGCTTGAACGTCGGCGTAGCTTGTGGTCGAGAAGCTGCGGTTGTATTGCCGTGTTCGCATCTCAAGCGTTTTCTGGATTGTTGTTGCTTCGGAGACAAATTCTTCGACGGTATTCGGCGGATTCCTCATAAGTCCAGCGAAGAGCTGTTCCTTTACTCCTCGCATGAGGAAGCGGACTTTCTTGTCCTCGGGCATGGCAGGGTCAGCGTGGCGAAATAGCCGGGTCATTTCCTCTGCAAAGATGGCCACGCTTTCATTTGGAAGTTGGACCCGTGTCTCCAGCAAGGCTGCGGCCCTTTCCTTTCGGACGACGCTTGTGAACGTCTCCAGGAAAGCGCTGCGAAAGGCGTCCCAGGTTCGAAGAGTGGACTCCCGATTCTCGAACCAGGTCCTTGCTGCATCTTCCAGGTAAAAGTAGACGTGGCGCAGCTTGTCCTCGGAGTCCCAGTTGTTGAACGCTGAGACCCTTTCGAAGGTCTCGAGCCAGGTTTCCGGGTCTTCGAATGACGACCCGCGGAAAGTTGGCGGCTCCTTGGGCTGCCGAAGAAGTATCGGCGCAGGCTGCACGGGGTCGGTCATCGTCGCTGCGGTCGGTGTTGGGACCTGGGGCTGCCTGGTGTTTTCAGGAAGGAGCCCGTACTCTGGCTGCAGTCCCTTCTGCCTGCGGCTTGTTCGACGATCCGGGTTTTCTTTGCCGTCGTCCTCCTCGCGGCTTGGGCTTGGGTCAGCGCTTCGCGGGGGCGTCCGGATCATGGAAGAAGCAGCACCTCCACCAGATGTCACGTGGTCGTGACGTCGACGAACACAGCAGTCGGCGTTTGTAGGATGAAACTGTTTATTTGGCCGAACTTGTGGCCGGAAAATGAGAACTAGAACTACAGCAATGCACGCTGTACAATGATAGCGGCGTACAGGGCGTCGTCCGTCGATCAACTGACAAGCGATCAAGCGCGTCGGCTTTTATACAGGCGCTATCGAACTTTCCAGCAATATCGCTGGTGGCGGCGTTATCCTAGACAAACCTGGAACATTTGCGTGCGGGCCGCAATCTTAACAAACCGATCTACTACAATCGCGACGCTTCTAGAACACTACTTCGCGGACAGCGTCGAGCTTTGATAACCGTCCCTGCCGGTCAAACCCGAATACATCAAAACAAGACAAGAAGTGGGCGTGGCAATATATATGAAACATGACGGCGACGGCGACAGCAAAAAGGGATCTCGATTGTCCATATAATTGCTATGGCAATAAAGTAATTTTGTTAACGACACACTCACCTATATCATTGTTACAATTGCATTATTGACATGGCTACAAGCCGACAAATTATAGCAGTTTCGCGCTAGTGGTGCCAAGCCTGCAGGAAGAACGGAGCTGGGTGGCCTTCCTTGTTTTCTTTATATTTTTTGTTTGTTTGTTTTCTTTCTCTTTGTGTATATTACTTGTATCTTTTTTTTGTACCTGTGTCTTTCTATTTCTTTCTTTATCTCTCTGTCTAATTCTTTCTATTTCTTGCTCTTTCTGTTTTTATATCACTTTTTTTCCTTTCTTTTTCTCTCTATCTACTTTTGTCGCTCTCTTTCTTTTAATTTCTCTCTATCCTTTTCTGTTCTGCACACCGACTTTTCTGTCTCTTTTTCGTGTCTGTTTTTTTTATTTCTCTTTCTCTTTTGTTCCAATGTTTTCCTGTACCTGTCAACTTTTTTTCGTCTATACTCCTTTCATTTCTCTCTATATTTCTCTTTTTTTCTTTCTCTTTCTTCCTCTCCGTCTTTTTCACATCTCGCACCTACTGTACTCGGTAGCGGGGCTTGCTGAATTCCTGTGGTGCATACGCCCCTGAGGTATTTTGCTGACACCAAAGTTTTACGGCCGGTTTAGAGATCTCCACTGTTAAACTGCAGAATAAGAAGCAGACACACGAATATATTAACAAACGCCTGCTGAAAAGACACAACACCCATCCAGAATATGAAAACAATATCATTCGCAACGCTGGTATTCAGACATTCATTCTTTGGCTAATTAACAACCGGTTCTAACCTAGCACGCATTAACGACACACGATCACAATCGTCGAGCAATTAACGACGACTAATTGCAAGCTCTGGTACATATTGTTACGGAGATTATTTATTCAGTTAATACTGATCGAGTTAATGCTGCACAGAGCGGACAGGATCGTATGACAACAGGGCAGCCTCTGACTCAAACCCACAACAACAACGTTGTCGTCTTCCTCCATCGGGTGTCATTTCAGCGCCCGTGCCTGAGTCACCTTTGCATACCCGTGACAATATTTTCTGTGAGCTTGCTCGAGGCGACCTGTCGCTACACACAAACACGCGCGGCCTATAAAGAGCGTACATGTCCGTGCGTACACTGCAGCCGACAATGGTCGGATGGATTTGCTCAATCCATTGTCTCGAGGCGAGTGACAGAGGCACATCGGAAGTCATTAGCGGTTCTCAGTTGGCGCACGTGAATGGAACTACGTAGTTCCGTTAAAAAAAACGTAAGCATAACGCTGATTCAGAGTGCTAGCTTTCCCAAAAAACAGACGCCCATCGACAGTTTGCTCGTTGCGCTAATGATTCACCCGTGTACGATCACAGATTTTTTTAATTATTAATTTTCCATGGTCGGCGATATTTCGAGCAAATTTCGACCGGCTAGCTAAGCCGACGTGAGCCACAATATGTAAAATTGCAAGAATGGCGCTCGTTTCATCTAAACTGGGTGGTGCTTTATTAATCAGTAGCAGTGGGAGCCTTCCATGCGCAGTTACAACCCCGAACATCAGCAGGCAATGCTAATGCAGGATAGGGTTACCAACCATTTCTTATTTTGCGGGACTGTCCTGACTTTTCATACAGCATCCCGAGTCCTGCACTGTCCCTGTCGGGACAGCTACATGTCCGGGTTTTGTTGCTCACCGTCGAGTTGGACATATTTATGTGATCCAACGCTTGGCCAACATGCGCGTCACGCCACGGAACATGAAGTTTGCATGAATCGCACGCACGAAGGAATTTTGCGGTGCCTAGTGGCGGCTGCGAGGGGCTTATACACTTTAGCTGAACTTGCGCGTGAAGTGCGAAAGCTCTTGCGAGTACATTCTCTAGCAACAGGAAGTGTTGCGAGCTGTACGTACCAGCTGAAGTACCCCTACAAGAGGCTGCCACAATAAAGAAACAATGGGTTTGTCTGGAAGTACCGGAATAAAGAAAACTGATTCTGCTAGCTTCCTATGTTAGTGTATCCCCCACCCAATAGCATTCATTGAAGAGCCCGTAACCCTAATGCCTACTGATGCACACGAGGACTTTCTTTCTCTATTTCTCTCTCTTTTACCCTTTAAGTACCCTCCCAACGTGCAGGGTACCAAACTAGATAGTCTTCCCGTACTCCCTCTTTCTCTACCACGAACAGGATAACCTCTCCCACCATCTTCTCAGCCCCTTCCCATTTAAGATCGGATAAATGACATTTTTTTCTTTCTCTCTCTCGTTTTCGAGCGTTTCTGTATAAATCCAAACCGTTCTTCTGTATGGCGATACGAAGGAGCTGAGAGTTGAAATGTAAACGCAGAGGTAGAGGGACACTTTTCGCATGAAACCAACGAAATAATTTACATAGAATTCAGTGCGTCCGACCGTTTACAATGCGTGACAAAGATTTTGATCCATCATGCTCAACATTCAAAATAACCGCTCGTTATTGCAACCACGAAAACTAAACGCAGATTAATCGGGTATGCGTCAGTAGTTCATTCATTCAGCGATACCGATGATGAACAATGCAACATTGTTTTCACTTTTTTCAGTGTGACAGTACGTATGAGCATCTACGCAGTGCCAAAATTGAGCTTGGTGACGTAGCGCCTTAACGTAGCCTTGGCAACGAATAAATTCGTGCAGGAGATTCTGCTTGTTACTTATATGGAGCACTCTTACTGCGAGCAAGCTCTATCACTACAATCTCTCGCACTTCGAGACAGCCGTGCAATCATTGTGCTGATCTCTATATTGGCCACATATCTTGTTAAACTACTGTGGTCGGAGCCCTTGATGTATTGCGTTGTTTCACGCCACGCGTTATTTCCTGACACGTAACCAACTCTTGTCCCAAAACAACAACACAAATGACAAGCGTTCTCATACGCAAGTTTAAATTCAAATGTCTCATTCCGTGGGGTGGTGCATGCTTTTTGTGCGCGCGGGTGCGTTTTTGCACGTGCATGCGAGTACGTGCGTGTGCGCGCGTCTTACCGACCACGGCAGCCGCATTTCGATAGGGGCGAATGGCAATAACGCCCATGCGCTTACGTTAAGATTAACATTAAAAAAAACTGCTAAAGTTATTCCTGGGTTCTTTCGATCCACGTTAAAGAAACAAAAAAACAAACAAACTGGCCAATGTTATTCCTGGGTGTCCCGCTATGGCCTTCTTTGCAAGCATATCGTATTTGTGGCATGTGAAATCGTAGAAGTTAATTTATTTAAATAGCGGCAACCACTGCCCATTATATTTAATTCAAACCGTATGAATGCATATCCACAAAAAAGTCTTTTTAAGAATCATTTCTCCATTCCCACCACCAATACCACTGCCTTTTTTCAAGCATAATTGAAAAGCCGACTTCAAAGCACGGGCCTGAGATGTTATATGAAGCGATTCGCTTCCTGTTGCCTGGAATATAAAAGATAGCTCCACTCTTTCACATGCTAACGATGTAAGCCCTGCTTGTACAGTAAAGTTGGTTTCCCAAGTTGCAGACAAGGTTCGAATCTGCGAATATTGCCTGTTCTTTTTTTTTTCAAGTGCAAGCATGTTCCATTGAACATTAGCAAGGTGCCGTCTCTATTCCGAACTCTATTCCGTGCCCGAGCAAAGCGCTATGTAAGGTGCCGTCTCTATACCGAACTCTATTCCGTGCCTGAGCAAAGCGCTATGATTGTTTACAATATAACTCTATAATTGAGTCAACGTCGCTTTTTTTAGACTGATGCATTCCTGCATCCGTTCTTGGGAGCCTGTACTTGAAGCGAGCCTGTTTTTGTTTCTTGAAATATCTCTTCAACGAGCTGGATTCCCATACGCCATTTTTAAACAACCTGTCCTTTTCTGAGCGTGGTGGTTTGCCTGACCTGGCGTGATTAATTATGGCGATGAACCTAAGAAACGTTGTTTTACTTGCGCATATGTACTTTTTATTTTTCCATTTCTGCCTGTGTGTGCGTACAGTATAATGTCCCGTAAAATTAAGACGAAGGGCCCGGAGCATACGCTTCGTAAATTACGATGGTACATTAAAATGGGAAAAGAAGCCACACGATGCCTATCGACAAATAAATACCTTTATCTAAATACATGGATAAACATGTTGCAGTTTCACTTGACTGGCGAAGGGCTTAGATATAGACAATCGCACGAAAAATTACCGGCTTACTGGCCATACACTCTGCACTAAACTTTAGCTTACAAAAGCGTTACGAAACATTGGGTGTGATAACGTAAAAAGGTATTATGTTCACTCTTTATTCTTTAGCCATCAATTTCGCTCCGTGATTGCTCGAAATCTTCCAAGCCATCTTCACCACGCTTGTTTGTCACGTGATGTAACGAATATCCCGAAGACGCATTACTGTGAAAAACAGCGAGGTAGCATGCTCAGCAAAACAGAAACATTTTTCACGACAGCTGGAAAGTGCCCCGTTCCTAAAGGAGTTGAAGATGACTAGTTATCAAATGTTCCGAATAGTCGGAAATGAAGCCAAGTTCTAATGCCAATGAAATGACCCCTGTCATCTTCCTTGCATGCACTGTTATTTTACAACTTCCGGTAAGTGTTGTTTCGTAGCAATATGTAATGTGCTCTTTGTTGTTTCCGATGTTTGCTGTGGATAACTTTTTTCGTAGAAGTTACTTCTACGAATTTTACCGAACTGTCCATGACCTACCAATCAGTGACCTACATAACTTTTGTAGGTAAAGCAAATGAATCAAGTGTTCTTAGCGCGAAAACGAAGAAAAGAATTATAATTGTAATGGTGGGAACATTTATTCGTTGTTAAATTGTTATGTCCGAGAACACAGTGTCACAGGATGTCCCCAGGCTTTTGTTTCATGTTGTACTTTTTATAATTCTAATAAGCACAACGACCACGTAGGAAAATATCAGGAGTAGCCAGCGTCACATACAGGTATTGATGTATCTTTAAAACAGCAAATAATATGGAATATTCAAAATTGTGATTGAACTACACGTGAATTTGGACGTGCGTTTCATCATTTAACAATGATTCTTTACATCAGTGATAACTAGGTAGTACTTTACTTAGTAATTATTTAAAGGAATTAGTGGCTAAGAATCAACGTGCCACGGCAAGACAAGAAAATAAAAACTATGATCTATACATGACCTAATTGTTACTCCTTATAAGTGTTGTATTTGTAAAAAAAAACATCCGAATTCCATTATTTCAAACAATAAAACGTATCATTGTTCCCCTGCAAATTTTTACGTAACAATACACAAAGAGGTAAGAAATGTCCGTATCAGTTTTTCATTGCTGAGGGCCGAAATATCTATAGTGTTGTATATTTCCTTATTTTCGATTGAAACATAAGTATACATTATTCAGGCTATCTGCGTCGCTGGGGTCCGTCGTCCAAATTTATGACGCGGGACTCAGCAGGCAAAGAATGACTTCAATTTAACACCCACAACATATTGCATTACTCCGACATCAATTATTTGGACACTCGGATTCTTGCCATGGCCGGTAAAAATGTGCGGTGATTATGCCACCAACAGCATAAGGGTCTTCTTTTACAGCCCTATTCTCGTATCTCCTTCATAGGCTTCGCCGTTTCACTAGCGTTATTGCGCGCAGCTATTCAAGTACGCCGGCTCCATTTTTCGCTTTGCCAAATGATGTCCCGGTTGTGCCTACCACACCGTGCGATTGACAGCTATTGAACTGATGATGATCATTTTGATGATGATGACTTTTCACAGCGCTCCATGCGCATACACTCAAAGGATGGATATGCAAAAACTCCGGTCATTTACGGGGCCTTCATTTTATTTCATTTATTTTACCCTCGATAGCACAAAGCTGCACAGATAGTAGTGGGGCACACAAAAATACCAAAGAAAAGCGACGAAATTTCCATGTCTAATAGGGCACCGTAGACAAGAGCCCCGCAGTACACATCCGTGTAGACGGCGAATTCCCGCTTCACGGCCAGCTGCAAAGAGGCGCCGGCCGCCCCTCCCCCCCCCCCCCTCTCGCTTTGTTCGGACACCCTTGGCCTGCTCCTTTGTGTTCTCTACCCCGTGTCTGGATCCGAGTACACTCGACCGCGAGCGCTCGCACAAACGAGACCGTTTGGGCTGCGCTCCGCGCACGTGCTTTTTGTTCGAGCAATAAAGTCAGTTTGTTCTTGTTTACGTACGCCTGTTATTCTGGCTACCGCGAACATAACAGTGGCGACGAAGATGGGATTCGAAACCAAATGAACAGAAACAACAATGCATAAAGATACGATGTTAGGCTGATACAACTGAATTTAAATACAGGTACGATGTGAAATACTGAGCAAACAAAATGAAAACAATTATACTACATGCACTTTACTCTTCATCATGTAAATGATTGTGCAAGGTGGAACGAAAGTCATGACCTGAACGATTTCGGAGGAAAGGTGGTTCCTATCTTTGGACGTGCGTGGGGCAGAGCAATAAAAGAGAGTGTTAGTACGGCAACTAATGACGTGTACTTTATGTACCTCGTGGAGATTACGCCCTTATTTTGCTCTACTACTCACAGGAGATCGAGAGTCAAACGACTGGAACACTTTATTAAGAATGGCCACTTTGTATTGGAGCTCCTATCCGCATGGTGCACCCGGCGATCATGAGCTCTCGCTTCCGAATTTTTTCCGCAAATGCCCTGTACTGACGCGTGACGAATGTTATACAACGAGTAATTCAACGACCACTTCCATAGTTCATTATGTCTTTCGGTATATCCCTTTATCAAAACAGTGGTATAATTGCCACATATCGCGAAATATGGCGCCGGTCTTAGACAATCGGATGGTGATGAGCAAGAACCGGTTTTCTTGCGAAATATGCCAAGCTAATGAGTTGGATAACGATGTTCCCATTACCATTTGTGTGACTAGGTTCGCTACGGTCATACTGCTACAGTACCATTTTGCTCATATATGTCGCTTAATTTTGAGCTTCAAATAATAAACGGCAACCAACATAAGGAAGTCCGAGCAAGGCTCAAATATGTCCAACAGATCTTTTTGTGTGTCTGGTGCGTTGAAGCTAAAGGTAATGCTTCGAAAACGTTGCTATATATTGAGTGAGGACTAAATTGGATTTTGTTGCTCACTCTTGAGCAAAAACACTTTGCAGGAGCCATAAATGTACTTATACCTTCGAATTTTTTCTTTGGGAAACCTTTACCAGCCCTGGTTTCCATAACGCCTGATGATGCATGCACATTTAGTTTAGTGCCAAGAAAATAAGGCTCCGGTGCTAGAGGTTCAATCTTCAAATCGCTTTGTCAGAAGACTTGGACTTTTTTGTTTACTTATTTTCATTCTAATAACGCACGCGGCGCGCATGCGCATCTCATGCGCGCAGGTGTGTGTGCTTAACGTCACACCGGGAACTGGATCTTATTATCCATTCTTAATCCGTCTCGGCAACGATTGAATGCTTTCCACATTTGATGATTCCCATGTTCTGGCAGCATGCGACTATATGCTTAAACGCGAATATACACATCTTGTAGGTGCATTACGTCAAAGCTCGGGAAGAACAAACGTCAAATTGTTCATTTCGAAATGCTCCAGTACCAGCTAAGTCGGGAATGCTTTTAGTAAGGTTCTCCTCTGCCGATCGATAGTGAAAGCTGAAGGAGAGACTTACGAACGCCCAGCTTGTGAAAACATCTGTTATGTCGTTAGTGACTGTTGACTAAAAAGGGAATTATGGGATTCATCTATAAAAAAAGCGCGAAAGCCACAACACAAAGCCACGAAAAATACAGCACGATGCGCTGCCAGGAATTGAAGTTTAGTAAAAAGCGCAAAAAATATATACATGCACTACAAAAAGAACAAGATTAAAGAGTCACGCAGGCATAAAATGACTATGCATATGACAAAAAACGTATTAGGCCATCATATCAAGTGACATCAAGGTATCCAACCTCGCGGCTAGATTGCGCCACCGAAGAAGAGATGATACATGAAACACCTGCTTTCACAATATGGGCGTCTTCAGCAATTTCTCGAGTCCTGTGGACTCAGTTTGATTACAAAATACGTTTCCTTAAAGCTGCTGATTCACAGAGCTGTGGGTGCCAGCCCACAGCTCTGTCAATTAGTAGGTAGATGCGATAGCTTGTCTGTCCTCAATGACCTTCAGTGATCACGCAGGAGTATATTAAGACATCGCCCAGTTTGACTGATGTACGAGCGTTGGCAAGTTGTCGGTATCTTGTACACCACAGCGACGCGGCAGGGCATTTACGTATTAGTGCGTTTCACGCGGCAACATCCGTCATTTGGGCATGACATATTGACCTTCCTTTCCACAACAGGGCACACACGCAAGAGCTTGTAAGGCGCCCTGAACGACACGTCAACGTCGAAGCGCTTCGCAACTTTTTTTTTAAGCGGTGCGAGTTCTTATGCACGTAAGGTACAACAGCGAGCTTCATCTATGCTTTTTCCCCCTTGTCATTGTGAGGTACTGAAAAACATTCAGATTTCACCCATGTGACAAGATTCTCGCAAGTAGAGCCCAACAGGTTATCAGAGAACCCAGCGGCTTTAAGTCTATGGATCTGTAGAGCAAAGCTGGCATGAACAAAATGGGGACAGAATTTTGAAAGGGCAGATTTAATACATGAAAACACTATGCCATTTTTAACAGTTTTCGAGTGGGCCTATCCATACTTGAGGAGTGGCGTAGGCGACCTAGGGAAATAAAAACCAACATACATGTGAGGAGGAGAACCTGAGTTTAAGGTCAAGAATTTCCTATTCTTTGTCCTTCGGAAGTTCAAAAGTGAAGTTCCATCTGAAGCCGCACTCTTTGAAAACTTTCAGGACGTCAATATATACTCTGTATACATTGACGTCCTGTCTCCTTCGTGCCTGTATGTTGTGTTTTTTTTTTCGCGCTTTTTCAAACATGAATTTGCACCAACTCGCCCAACTGTCCCTGATAGTTCGGAATTATGGAAGCGGGGTATTTGTGGAAGTCTGTGGAGACAAACAAATACCAAAGCTTATTTTGACCATTAGATAGGAAATATTAGTGAAACGAGATGTTTCGTCCCGTAATTTTATACTGAAAGCACGAACACTTAACTTCTGCTCTCAAGAAGTTTAAGTTACTACAGTGTCACCGCAAAGCTTCCTATTCCTAAAACATCTTACAGGCAGTACGTGCCTTTGTAAACGCTTTCTGGCATGTTATCGAAACCTAATTAACTACTTTCCTTCCGACATAGAGTAACTGCACAAGTATCGTTGGGCACATGTGCACTAATTCCTCTATGCGAAGTCAAAGTCAACTTAAAAATTGTTACTTTCGGCTCGCTTGTTCCATTCGTATCATATGAGGCGAGTACTTTTAGCGAATGGTATTGAATTGGTAGCTTTTGCATGCTGAGAGGTTTGTTTAAAGAATTGCCCTAAAGGACCAAGGAATTTTCTGGCTTCCGCAGGCCTGCATTCACCGTGTTGGCCGTGTTGGCGGGTTTCTGTAAGTAAGCATCATGTTTACGCGAAAGAGGAAAAGCTTCATGTCCTCTTCACTACCGAAAGAATATTAATCGTTCATTTTCTATAGGATGCAGGACCTCTACCCTCACAATGTTTTGCAAGATTATTAACTTATCGATCGTGCAACTGCTTTCGGCTCATTTTTTTACAAACAAAGTTTGTCTCATTCACTTTGACAAAAACACTTCCCACGCATCGGCTAGTTCGGCTCCTTTTAACTTCGCCAACTGCATAGTCTGAAACAGATGTTGCGTGGGCCGCCGTTCGAGGTGAATTACGACTCAGACATGCGTGGGCTGTAGGCGGCAATGAGAAGGGAACTTCTGTGCTTACAAATTATTTCTTGTGTCTGGGAAACTGGATCTACAGTATTTTTAGAGTCTACAATAGCCACGTGACACTGTAGAAACCGCATTTTCATTACAAAGGCAACCTTTCTGCAACAGCTGTACTGCAACAGCGTGAAGCAATAAGTTTTAGGGTTTAGTTATAATTAGAGATGGGCGAATAGTAAATTTGAGGTTCGAAGCGAATCCGAAGCGAATAGTGACTTGGTTCAATAATTTCGAATCGAATAGTTCGAACAGTATTTACCGAATATTATTAAGAAACATTTTGCATTTTTCTCATGTCCCTTGCCCAATATTTTTAAGGATTCGAACTAGGTATGAGTGAGTGTCACTTATTTGGCTTGAAATGAAGCAGAAACAGCCTTGCATATTATCAAAATTTGAATAGCAGTAGGGTGCAAGTTATAAGCGGTGCGATACGTTACAATTTAAAAATTATTATACTTAGCGCATATAAGTCCATATAACAGGCTCTTAAACTGAAAAAAAAAACGCCAGGCCTGCCCTGAAACCGCAGCACAGTCACAGCGAAAGCTGGTAGAGCGGCGTTTCTAGAGCCCGTTGTAAGCTCTCTTGGAGATACTAATACAAGTACACAAGCAAGGTACCCACTACACCATGAATCATAATTTTTGTGAAGTTGGGAAGCACCTACTAAGCCATTATTCGGCATTCTGCAGAGAAGCGAGGCACCAGCTACACGTCTGTAAGGCATTATGCGCACTTTGTTGACGCGACGACTGATGACGATCAAGAATTATGGCGCAGCCCTTTGTAATGGGTTGGAAGCTTTAAACGGCCCACCAGTTATGCCATTTGAATTGAGTGACATCCGGTCGCTATTTCCATCTCCCGTCATGTTGTATAACATACGTTGACGTGCGAGAGAGAGGGGGGGGCGAAGAAATTTACTGCGACCCCGAGGAAATGGATCATGCGCTTATGGGCATCCTTGGCAACTAATACAAGTGCACTTGCGAGGAACCCACTACGCTAAAAATCATTGCAATTTTTGAGAAGTGGGAAAGCAGGCATTATGCCATCTTTCGTCATTCTACGGAGAGCCGTGGTACCTGCTAAACGCATGTGAGGCATTATGCGCACTTTGTTGATGCTGTGCCTGATGACGATGAAGAATTATGGCGGAGCCCTCTGTAATGGGTTGGAAGCATTCAACAACCTTCTCGTTGCGCAATTCGCATTGTGTGACGCCTGATTACACAATTCGCGTTGTGTGACGCTCGATGTTTATTTTACTCTTCTACCACGCTATATTGCATATGTTAATGTGGTTCCTTCCCGACATGAAGCCTGTATAGCACCTTTTTGCAAAGCAGCTTCAAGCACCGCCATGGCTCAGAGGTTGAATACTGGGCTACCATGCAGAGGGCCCAGGTTCGAACATCGTTCCATCCTGGGATTTTTTTCTTATTTCTTTTGTTTTATTTCGAGCGATAGTGGTTACGGACACCGGCGGTGGCGGCGGCGGCGGCGGACAACTATGGCGCCAAAAACGGCCGCTGAAATGATCTCATAACTGCTTTCGCTGAAAGATATCCACATTTAATCTTGAAGTATGCCTCGACGCGGTGAAAGCCTATGGTTTCCTGTAATGGGGAGACCACCCCAAAGACGATGTCTGAATGAAAACAAAATAAACATATTTATTCTCTCTCTCTCTCTACGGGGCAGTGCAGATTTCTCCTGGTTAATTTGTTTCACGGCACAGCAAAAAGACGCTGCAGAGAAACCACCTCTACAGGGGGTTTCGTGCGGTCAAATGTATACATATATTCGTTCATTTCGAATACTTCAAAATTTCGAATAACCTAAATTCATATCAAATCGAATTCAAATACTTTAATAATCGTTCGAACATTCGAAACACCTGAATATTCGCCCGTCTCTAGTTATAATCCGTAAGCCTTGCCTACTGAAATTGAAATATGACCGTGGAATTGTTCTGCATATTGCGAGGTGAACGGGTTTCCTACACATATCACACGACGATAATCGCAGTCTAGGCGGAAGTTTTCAGCATTGAACTTGCACCGATGAAATGGAGCTTCATGGCTTCATGCTTGAAAGGCACTGCAGCTTGCCAGATCTGCAGTTAGACGTGTCATTGCCACTTGTGTAGAAAATTGCGCGTGATGAGATACTGGCTGGCTTACAGGGCATGTTCTAGTAGACATGTTCCTGTCTCACGTAGAACTCAGAAATTAGCCCTTTAGGGATAACAAATGAAAGAGATAATGCTTTAGAACGCCTGGTCATCACAGTTAAAGCTGGAATTTTTATTAAAGGCATAAGAAACTATTGTTGCCAGCTCCCTACAGACATATGCACAAAAAGAAACCCTAAATTTGCAATACTTCAGCAGGAGATCCCCAAAACGTCGTGTTTCTCCACCTATCATCATTTCAGGTATTTGGCATCCCAGAAGACATAAAATATATTCCAGAGTATAAACACGCTGTCATTTCTAGATAATTTTTTTCTTGCATACATCTTACGAAATATTGCAAGGTTTGCCTAGTTTTTCCATTGCGTACTTTTGTCTCCAGATATTATTGGTCTCCACGCTTATGGCCATTGGACTAATTCATGGCTCATGCCTATCATTTGTAGATGCCGCATTTACCGCACAATATAACACTATAAAGGTGGCACGGAGCAATGCTCGTCTGCTGTCACGTTTTTCTGTCAACATTTTATTGCAATTAATATAAATGCTAGCGGTTTCTCGCGTTTGCTGGAGATGGTTACACTTCTGGCTTGGTTTGTTATATAAAATAAAGATTAAAAATAGGTAAAGGGATTTGTTTGGTAAGGAAAAGGCGTGTTCCAGGAGTCGTCATTGCAGTAAATTCCGCAAATACCTGGATCGCATAGGTACGATACGCAAGCACGGTGTATAGTGCAGGAAATGCCGGCACAAGTTCCAGCGTCTTTAGAGGAGCACTGAAGTGTTTTCACTGATATTTTTGAACACAAGATTTTGATGGCCATTGGCCTAACGCACGTCAGGAAGTTCGAGCCGAATTAGTTAAACAGAGCTGCTGTTCTTTATGCTGTATTTTGTCTAATGTGCGTGGCACAGTCCATGAAAAGGTGATGCGCATCCTCGCCTTCATCGCCGCACGAACGTTATGGGGATCGTAAATTCCTCACGCGGAATAAAAATGTTTTTTGTTAGCTGTATACTGTAGGAGGCCATCTATGAGGGTGTCAATGCGTTGTGGGTGTTAAGGGCCTAGTGGCTGTGGACTACATATATGGAGTATTATTTTGAGCTTTCTGCCAAAAACAAAAAGCCGGCGGATCCCACGCATTGTGGGAATCGATATAATGCGAAGAAGCCAGCAAAGAGCTGCATACATCGTCTTGTATGTCATTCAGGAAAATGCGTTTCATGGTTTTCATGTTAACTCCTATTATTTATGTTCGTCACACAGTAACGTCGCGCAATACCAACTTCGGGGTCAATCAAGCTAGAGTAACGGCCACCAGCGCCCCATGAGCGTGGCACGCAAGTCATGCTGTACATGACATACGAGTCATGACTTTCATGTTAACTCGTGTTGTTTATGTTCCTCACACGGTCACGTCACAAGATACCAATTTTGGTGTATATCAAGCTAGCGAAACGGCCGCCAGCGCCCCATGAGCGTGATCGTAAGTCATGCTGTGCATGACATGCGAGTCATGATTGTCATGTTAACTCATGCTTTTATGTTCGTCACACAATCACGTCACAAGATACCCATTTTGGTGTATATAAATCTGGCGAAACCGCCGCCAGCGCCCCATGAGCGTGGCACGTAAGTCATGCTGTTCATGACATGCGTGTCATGATTTTCATGTTAACTCGTGTTATTTGTGTTCTTTACACAGTCACGTCACGCAATACCAATTTAGGGGTAGGTCAAGCTAGCGAAACCGCCGCCAGCGCCCCATGAGCGTGGCACGTAGTCATGGTGTACATGACATGCGTGTCACGATTTTCATGTTAACTCGTGTTATTTATGTTCGTTACACAGTCACGTCACAAGATACCAATTTTGGTGTATATAAATATAGCGAAACCGCCGCCAGCGCCACATGAGCGTGGCACGTAAGTCATGCTGTACATGACATGCGTGCCATGATTGTCATGTTAACTCGTGTTTCTATGTTCGTCACACAGTCACGTCGCGCAATACCAATTTCGTGGTAGATCAAGCTAGCGAAACGGCCGCCAGCGCTCCATGAGCGTGGCACGGAAGTCATGCTGTACATGACATGCGTGTCATGATTTTCATGTTAACTCGAGTTTTTTGTTCGTCACACAGTCACGTCACGCAATACCAATTTCGGGGTAGATCAAGCTACCGAAACTGCCGCCAGCGCTCCATGAGCGTGGCACGTAAGTCATGCTGTACATGACATGCGTGTCATGATTTTCATGTTAACTCGAGTTTTTATGTTCATTACACAGTCACGTCACAGGATATCAATTTTGGTGTATATCAAGCTAGCGAAACTGCTGCCAGCGCTCCATGAGCGTGGCACGTGAGTCATGCTGTACATGACATGCGTGTCACGATTTTCATGTTAACTCGAGTTTTTATGTTCGTCATACAGTCACGTCGCGAAATACCAATTTCGGGGTAGATCAAGCTAGCGAAACTGCCGCCAGCGCTCCATGAGCGTGGCACGTAAGTCATGCTGTACATGACATTCGTGTCATGATTTTCATGTTAACTCGTGTTATTTATGTTCATTACACAGTCACGTCACAAGATACTAATTTTGGTGTATATCAAGCTAGCGAAACTGCCGCCAGCGCTCCATGAGCGTGGCACGTAAGTCATGCTGTACATGACATGCGTGTCATGCTTTTCATGTTAACTCGAGTTTTTATGTTCGTCATACAGTCACGTCGCGCAATACCAATTTAGGGGTAGATCAAGCTAGCGAAACTGCCGCCAGCGCTCCATGAGCGTGGCACGTAAGTCATGCTGTACATGACATGCGTGTCATGATTTTCATGTTAACTCGTGTTATTTATGTTCATTACACAGTCACGTCACAAGATACCAATTTTGGTGTATATCAAGCTAGCGAAACTGCCGCCAGCGCCCCATGAGCGTGCCACGTAAGTCATGCTATACATGACATGCGTGTCATGATTTTCATGTTATCTCGTGTTATTTAGGTTCGTTACACGGTCACGTCGCAAGATACCAATTTTGGTGTATATAAAGCTAGCGAAACGGCCGCCAGCGCACCATGAGCGTGGGACGTAAGTCATGCTGTGCATGACATGCGCGTCATCATTGTCATGTTAACTCGTGTTATTTATGTTCGTCACACAGTCACGTCGCAAGATACCAATTTTGCTGTATATCAAACTAGCGAAACGGCCGCCAGCGCACCATGAGCGTAGCATGTAAATGATGCTGTACATGGCATGCGTCTCATGATTTTCATGTTATGACTTGTCATTTATGTTCGTCATACAGTCATGTTACGCCATACCAATTTTGGTGCACATTCGATGAACCAAGCGACCAGGAGAGCACAAAGTCCTAGGCGGCTAGATAGATAGATAGATAGATAGATAGATAGATAGATAGATAGATACGCTCAAAGTCGCAGAAGTTCGCTAAGAAATGCTTCGCATTTAAAAAACTGCAGCAGCTACGCACTAGTGGCGCGAGGACTGAGGAAGCGGCGGAAATGGTGGCGTTGCCCTCCTCCTCACCCTCCCTACTATTTCACACTCCTGGCTATGCTATACTACACAAGACTGTGCTATACTTTACCCTTTCACCTCTTGGTTTTCCCTCTCATCATATTCAGCTCTCTCTCCCACAACGTTGCTGTACTATAATGTACAAGGCTCCGTTTGGTGTATGCCTTTTTCTATCTTGTTTTGTATGCTGCTTTGTAAGTCTTTCTCTCTCCGAGCATTTCTTTCTCTAGCTTTGTAGCTTTTCATTTTTTCTTTCATTTTCTGTCCTTTTCTTTCTCTCTCTCTCTCTCTCCCTCTGTTCTTGTTCTCTCGCCTTCTATCTGTTTATCTCTTTCTTCGCTTTATTTCTTTCTTTTTATCTCTGTTCATTTCTTTCTAATTCTTTCTATCTTTTTCTCTTTTTTTCCTTTTTCTTTTCCAAAAGACGCGGGTTCGATCCCTACCGCGGCGGTCGCATTTCGGCGGGGACGAAATGCTAGTTGTCCGTGTACTGTGCGATGTCAGTGCACGTTAAAGAACAGCAGATGGTCGAAATTTCCGGAGACCTACAGTCCTACATTATGACGTGCCTCATGATCATATCGTGGTTTTGGCACGCGAAATTGCAGATATCGTATCACCGTTTGTTTTCTTTCCCTCCATCTCTCTTTCTCTCTATCACTTTCTTTCTGTCTCTCCCTCTCACTCTCTCTGAACCCCTTCTCTCGCCTGCTATCTTCACGCTAAACAAATATGCGCGCGTGTTCACGGAGCGAAGCAGAATATAAAGAAAAGGGTGAAGAGGGCGCTCGCCGGTTCCTGATTGTTTCTTTCTCGGTGGTTTTATCTTTTTCTTCTTTTTTCCGGTTTGTTTCTCTCTATTTCGCTTTCTCTTTCGCTCTCTCTCTTTATCTCTGTCTCTCTCTGTACTCGTTCTCTCGCCTTCTATCTTCACGCCGGACAAATCGCCGCACATGTTCAGGAAACAAAGCAGCAGATGAAGAGAAGGACCAAGATGAAGAAGAGGACGAAAAGAGCGCGTGCCGGTTCATGATGCTGATAGTTTTCGGACTCAGCCGACACATTACGGTGGCTCAAACAGCTCTCATGTTAAAATCTTAACGGACGTAGTTCCCGCTTCAGCTTTTCTGAGGCCGTGACTTCAACATGAGATGATCTTTCGCATAATCATAAGTTGCTTGCAAATGCCTCAAGCATTTTATTTTCTTTGATTATGCACTGACTGCCATAAGAACTCCAAGCTCTGTACACTCCAAGAAAAGAAAATGAGTGTGTGTTACTTTTTTCGGGGAGTGCTGACTGGCCTAGTGTGTGACTCTCTGTAAAGAGACACGTTAAATCTATTTTGGCTACCATGACCCTCCCACATGAGGATTAAGATCACCAAAGACAGTTCACGTGCCTCTTTAAGGAGAGGTTTACACGTGGCTTGTCAGAAGACACATAAAAGGGTCAGACGACTCTATTATTCTTTTTTTCAGAATATAAAATTGTCAATAGGCGCTAGAGCCGCGAATGGATGAATTACGTCGACCCACTTTCTTGGCGTCGTAATAGAGAGCTTGAGAATCGTGGGCCCAAGACAAAGGGCTTCCAAGCTACGTTCTGCGGTCTGCTCCTGCGTTCGGAGGAGCAACACAGTTTCTGGGTCAAACGCAAGCTGCGTTGAGTCAAACGCACGGGGCGCCACACGTGGCGAAATTAAGATCATTCGAGACGCGGGCCATGCTGCGTCGTGGCCCACGCTGCGTCTGCGCCGTCTCGCTCGCTACCCAAGGCGCCTTGGGGACCCCCGCTAGTTTTCGATTTTACGGCCGTAGGTCAACTTGAGAGTGGCTTGGATTTAGTGCGTACGCCCTGGCGCCTCGCACACTTCTCGGTTCCGCAAGCTCCTTGGGGCGCCAATTCTCAAACTCTCTAATAAACGCAGTGTGTTTTAGTAACTGTGTCAACACCCTTTACACCAGCATGGTGTTCATTACGCCCGGTGGATGTAACATTACACATCTATTGAAGTGCTCTAAGTTGGTTAATCGCTCGAGTTAGGAAGCTGTTTGTAATAAAAGAACATAGTTGTTTGCCTATTTATACCAAAAATTCGGCAGATCCCACGCATTGTGGGAATCGATGTAATGCGAAGCAGCCAGCAAAGAGCTGCATACATCGCCTTGTTTGTCTTTGAGCCAAATGAAATCATTCATGCCATGGCATCTAGTCCACCATATATCGCATGTTTGCCACGCACGCATGCATGCACAATCTAGTGTTCACCATGCCAATGAAACGCATATTCTGGTATAACAGTGCATGACCTGTCGCTTATGTTCATCACGCACTCGTGTCATACCATACCAATTTTGGCATATACCACGTTAACAAAACGGCCGGAAGCGCACCATGACAGTGGCACGTAAATCATACCGTACATGACATGCATAACATGATTCGCATGTTAAGACATCTCATTTATGTTCGTCATACAGTCACATCGCGCAATACCAATTTTGGTGTATATCAAAGGAGCGAAATGACCGCGAGTGCACCATGAGTAGAGCATGTAAATCATGCCATACATGACATGCATATTATGGTTTTTCATGTTACCGCCTATCACTAATGTTCATCATACAGTCGCATCGCGCAATACCAGTTTTGGTGTATATCAAGCTATCGAAACGGCCGCGAATGCACCATGAGCGTGGCATGTAAGTCATGACATACATGGCATGCATGTCATAGTTTTCATGCTACCACCTGTTATTCATGTTCTTCATACAGTCACATCGCGCAATACCAATTTTAGTGCATATAAATCTAGCGAAACGGCCAGGAATGCACCATGAGCGCGGCATGTAAATCATGACATACATAACCTGCACGTCATGATTTCCATGTTACCACCTCTCATTTACGTTCGTCATGCAGTCGCGTCGCGCAATACCAATTTTGGTGTATACCAAGCTAGCGAAACGGCCGGGAATGCACCATGAGCGCGGCATGTAAAGCATGACATACATAACCTGCATGTCATGATTTCCATGTTACCACCTCTCATTTACGTTCGTCATGCGGTCGCGTCGCGCAATACCAACTTTGGTTACATCAAGCTAGCGAAGCGGCCGCGAATGTATCATGAGCGTGGCAATTAAATCATGACATACATGACATGCATGTCATGGTTTTCATCTTACCAACTGTTATTCATGTTCTTCATACAGTCACATCGCGAAATACAAATTTTGGTGTATATCAATCTAGTGAAACGGCCGCTAGCGCATCATGAGCGTGGCATGTAAATCAGGTCGTACATGACTTGCATGTCATGATTATCATGTTACCACGTCTCACTTACGTTCGTCATGCAGTCGTGTCGCGTAACACCAATTTTGGTGTACATCACGCAAGCGAAACGGACGCGAATGCACCACGAGCGTGGCATGTAAATCATGACATACATGTCATGGATGTCATGGTTTTCATGCTACCACCTGTTATTCATGTTCTTCATAAAGTCACATCGCACAATACCAATTTTGGTGTATATCAATCTAGCGAACCGGCCGCGAGAGCGCCATGAGCGTGGCATGTAAATCATGTCATACATGACATGCAAATCATGATTTTCATGTTACCACATGTCAGTTATGTTCGTCATACAGAAATGTCTCGTCATACCAGTTTTCGCATGTATCCCTTCATTTAAACGGCCGCGAGCGCCCCGAGACCATGTCATGTAAATCATACTGCACATGACATGCGCGTCATGATTTGCATGTTAGGACCTGTCATTATGTTCGTCATGAACTGTTGTGACGCCGTACCAATTTTGGTGTATATGAACTAAACGGAGCGGCCGCAAGATCCCAAAGGCAGTGGAATGTAAATCATGCTGTACATGACATGCGTGTCATGATTTTCATGATATGGCCTGTCATTTATGTTCGTGATAAGGCTATGTTATGGTACACCAATTTTGGTGTACATCCGATTAACAGAACGGCCAGGGAGCCCAAAGGCCGTGGAATGTAAATCATGCTGTTCATGACATGCGTGTCATGATTTTCATGATATGACCTGTCATTTATGTTCGTAATAAGGCCATGTTATGACACACCAATTTTGGTATACATCCGATTAACGAAACGGCCAGGAGAGCGCAAGGTCGTAGGCGGCTAGATAGATAGATAGATAGATAGATAGATAGATAGATAGATAGATAGATAGATAGATAGATAGATAGATAGATAGATAGATAGATAGATAGATAGATACGCTCAAAGTCGCAGAAATTCGCTAAGAAATGCTTTGCATTTAATATAGGCACGTACACAAATAAAAACAGCGATAATTAACCGCGTAAGTGTATCTATGTCGTTTCAACGAGAAAACTGCGTAGTCCGTCCGTCTATCCGTCACATCAGAGGAACGCTGCTAAAAGAAATAAATAAATAAAAGTTAATAAGTTTTCTGTCCTGTGCATGAGTTGAGCACACTCCCTCACGCTCCGAACGCGGTGGTCTTAATCACTACGCTACACATCCTATTTTAACAGTGAAGCTCTTTAGCGAATAAATGCCTCTGAGTCGATCGCCGAAAACTATCATCATCTTAACGGATATGTGCCAATGTGCAACTAGCTGAGAACGAGTACAGAGAGGGAGGGTGAAAGAAAGAAACAAACCAAGAGACGGAACGAGAAATATAAAGGTAGAGAAAGAGAAATATTCTTGCCGAAAAAAACCCGCGTACCCTCGATCCGAAGCTCAGCGTCCTAACCACTCGGCTATCCAGGCACGCTAGTAGAGCTCAGCATAGCCCTGTCTTGTGGCACGACATAGCCAATCTTGTAGCACATGGCAATAAATACTCAATGCGTAGTGGAGTGGACTACGATAGCTTTAATGGCGACATAGAATTAGAAGAAGAACAAAAAAAATACGTGCGTAGCGAGTCGCTTCTCCGCTTCCTCTTTGTGTTCTTTTCTAGGCCCCAACATCCTCCGGGGCCTCAGTTGTGGTAGCGCCGATCTCCAGGTACAATATCTTCTGCGCCGTTATTAAACTTTTCTGCTACCCAGGCGTAACAGGCAGGCGCGAACAATTCCGTCATTCCCGAGGTAAACTTCTTCAACTCTTGCCAGAGGCCACAAAAACTTCGCATTGTCGGGTGTGTCCACAATCACGATGTATCCAACACCTAGGTTGCGGAAAGAAGATCCAGGAGACCGATGTGGGGATGGTAGAGTGAGAGTACACTCGTGCTTCAACTGTCTCCAAAAAGTATCCAACAAACTTTGGCGGTGTTGTAAACGCCGTGAATGTTTTTTCGCACTGCTGTGGTTCACTGAATCTTCTGTTGAATCACCATCCGGCAAAGCGGTCAATTGTTGCCCTATAAGAAAATGTACTGGCGTAATCCTGGATGGCTCACCAGCTTCGAGGCAGGCGTAAATAAGTGGTTGGGAATGCACCACAGCCTCGACCTCGGTAAGTGGCCCCGCCACGGTGCTCTAGTGGTTATGGCGCTCGACTGCTGACCCGAAGGTCGCGGGATCAAATCCCGAACGCGCCGGCTGCATTTTCGATGCAGGCGAAAATGTTTGAGGCCCGTGTACTTAGATTTAGGTGCACGTTAAAGAACCGCAGGTGGTCGAAATTTCCGGTGCCCTCCATTACGGTGTCTCTCATAATCATATCATGGTTTTGGGACGTTAATCCCCATATAATATTATTGTTTTTACCCTGATAAGCAGCGTACCGTGTTGTTCAGGAAAAAGGCTTTCTTGTCCCTTGACTTTCCGTAGAGGCGTCTTCACTGATCTACTCAGTCTTTCCCACCAACCGTGCCACGACGGCGCCGCATCCACGATGAATTTCTATTTAATCCGCTGTGTCGTGAGGATCGACTGGAAGTTGGTCTCTTCGATCGGGTCCATTAACTCACTGAGTTCCTTAGAGGCTTTTTTTAATGATCGAGCGTTGTCTGAGTAAATGACGCTGGGCAATTCTCTCCTAGCAATAAATCTTAGAAATGCCAGCAGGAAGGCTTTTTCAGTCATGTCGGTCACCAACTCCCAGTGTATCACTCGCGTTCATGCACAAGTAAAAACTACACTGTATTGTCCCGCTTTTTTGGCAAAGACTGGTCCTGCGAATTCCACACTTGTAGTGTCGAATGCCTTGGTTCGTTTAATCCTGCAGGTCGGAAGTGGAGCTTGTGGCGGCGAGCTTGCCTTCGCTCTATAGCGAGCACATAATGCACAATGGTTTATCACTGTCTTCACTGTTGGGCGAGCTCGTATAATCCAGAAGCCCTCTCTCAGGTGGTTTAGCGTGGCGGTTGTGCCTCCATGCATTGTGCGAACATGGGAATCTCGAACTTCAAGAAACGTTAAGTAATGACCTCCAGGTAGCACCAATGGGTGCTCTGTACCATGGCTTTGATTGAGGTTTTGTAGCCTCCCACCAATTCGAAGCAGGTTTTCTTTGAACTTGGGGTATCCAATAAAGCTCAGCTGCCAATACTTCCTCTGTCGTCAGACATCCATACCTCGGGCAACGTTTATTACCGTTGTGTATGAAGCGTCTTACCCACGTCGTGACTCTCGGCAGTTTCATCAGACAATTGTGCCTTGTTGCGTCAAAGATTGGCGCTCTCCGCTCATGCGTTTTGTCACCTACTTGAAGGGCTATATGTGCCGAGTTGATTACTTCATAATCCTCTTCAGCGGCTAAGAGTCTCCTGAGTGGCCATTCAGATGGCGTCCAGTGATTAACCCCTCGTTAGTAAATACGCAGGATTTTCATCACCTGGGCAATACTGCCAGCTGCAGTCCCGTATTAGTGTCACTGCTTTGATTTCAGCGATGCGGTTTTTAACGAAGTCTTCTTGCTTGCATGAATCTACTTGAATCCATTTCATAACAACTGTGGAGTCGGTCCACATAAAAGAAAGTGGTCTGTAAAAGAAGGAGTATATGTTTCTTCTGTATATTTCAGCAATCCGCTGCCTGTTAGCGCTCCCTTTAGCTCGAAGCGTGGTAAAGAGAGAGGCTTCAATGGGGCGATTCTTGATTTCGCAGCAATGAATCTTGTGATGATGTCGTCGTTAGCAAGCTCAGCGCGAACATATGCGCACGCTCCATAAGCTTTCGTGCTTGAGTCCACAAAGACGTGTATTTGAATGTCACGAATATCAGCTGCCTCTGGCGTCAAACTTCGGGGGACATTGACCTTGGGAATGTGAACCAAATCAGTTCTCCAGCTCATCCACTGTCGTGGTATATCACCTGGCAGCTCTTCATCCCAGCCGACTTTACGGAACCACAGATGCTGAAATAACATTTTTCCTCGTCTGCTAATGCCATCTTTAGTTCACGAAGGTTCTCGCCAAAGGAACAGTCAGTACTCGTCACTGCGACATCTTGACAGATAACTGGTATAGTAGAGCTTTGATGACCTGTTCTTTGTCACCAAACTGACTTCTCACATGCACTTCAACTATTTTACTTCGTCGTGGTTAGGAAGGTACTTCATATGCAAACGTGTTAATTGCCAGCTTCGCTTCTCTGATTACTTTCAGCTGCAAACGTGTAGCGAGCTCTTCCTTTGTAAATGAACGCTGGCTGTCGCGGTCTAAGATTGCTCTTACGTAGCAAGCCTTATTTTCTCTTCCCACACAAGAACGAAAGGTTTGAAGATGGTACACTTTCGTCAAATTGGCAGCTCGTTACGGCAGTTGATCTTTCGCTCTGATCTGTCTGCGTTTCGTTAACACATGCTGTCGTTGTGCTCAATTTCTTAGTACTCTTTTCAATGGCGTTTGGGTACAATGGCGTTTGGGCCTGCCGTTTTTGTACAAGCCATGCACTGTATGCGCCTTCGACAATCTCTGGCTACGTATCCCGGTGTAGTGCATTTAGAGCACCTCATGTCTCTGCCTAGTCTATCGTTCTTCTCTTCGAGCGTTAGAGAACTGTCGCATACCTCCGTTTCGTGTCTCATGGATTTGCAGAAGGATTTGTCGCATACCTCCGTTTCGTGTCTCATGGATTCTGTTTTCCTGTAGGCGCGGTATGCAGCACAGATGCCGATAGAATATGCGTGCGATTGTAAGTGCGTTCTGACGATTCTTGTGTCCCTGGTTAAACTGTATCAAGCTCTCGACCTCCTGATACGATGACGATGTTTCTTCGCTTGTAACAACCGATGTTCGGAGCATGACTTCACTTATACGGCGCTGGCGGTGAAAAGGAATGACGATTTCTTGCGGCAGTGCTTTTAGTAGAATGTCATAGAGCATCGCAGAAATCTGCTTGTCGGCTCCCCGAGAGCGTCGAGACCACGCATGTTCATCTGGACTTGGTCGTATAGATTGCGCAGCTGTCGTACGTCAAGTGCCAGTCTCACGCATCGAATCACCTACGAGTCTCAAGGCTCTTAGGTGATGTTGCTCTATTAGCTATTTATACCCATATCTGCCTTTGAGTAGCTCAACTACATTTCCGTAGCATGCGCTTGTAGTCGCAAATCCAGCGATTGCTGCAGCAGGTTCTCCTCTCAGGTAATTCCGAAGGTAATGGAACTTGTCCGTCTCGCTTAGTGTCGCATTTGAATGCACGGTGCCTTCAAACTGCTCCCAGAAAGCCGTCCGCTCCCGTATATTTCCGATAAACGGCTTGATCTCCAGACGAGGTAGGCGGGGTCCGATATTTACATTGCCGACATTCGTAGGAGCATGGACGGTACTTGCTGAATTCCCAGCGTCGACGGCTCTCTGCGTGTTGTTGATGTCCTCGATTCGGCGCTGTAGACGTGCAAGTGTCGCTACCGCTTGATCTTCGTAGTCTGCTGCTGCGGCGTAACCAGACGCGAGCTCCTCTGTTGGAATGTGATCTTCCATTTCTTCCGATATTTTCTTCAGCTTGTCATTGCTGGATGTCAACCGCTCCTTCAATGCGATGATTGTCGCTCTATGGACGCTGTCGCTTTCCAAAATTGCTGTCACCTCATCGATTATCTTGGTATTCGGAGCGCGTGCCGATGTTCTCTTCTGTTTCAAACGATCCATTGCTACAGTGTCCTCACAAGAAACATCGGGCTTTCGTCCACCCGTTCACATAGCTGGGCCCTGCCACCGACGAGGCTTACCAAGCACCGACGATTATTCCTCGGAGAAATCGTTCTTGTCGATGCTGCCCTCCATGTCGCCGTTTACCCGCAGATCCCGGTTTCGGCACCATAACTTGTGGCACGACAGAGGCATTACTGTAGCGCATGCCAATAAATACTCTCTGCGTAGTGGACTGAACTACGATCGCTTTGATGACGACATAGAATCCGAAGAAGAAAAAAGACACGTGCGTAGCGGGTCAATTGCCCACTTCCTCTTTGTCTTCTTTTCTAGGTCCCAACACCCCGTATAGTATAGTGTAACAAGGCGGTGGGAAAGAGAACTTAGCGTGAGGAGGAGAGGTGTGACGGTGTGGAGGAGGGGATAGATTGAAGCGTAGTACCGAAATAATGAGAAAGACAGAAATAGAAAGAAATGCAGAAAGAAAAAGAACGAGAGACAGCGAGAATATCAACGAAAGAGAGAGAAAGAAGTAGAGAGCGATAGAAAACTGCCCCCACCTCCCTGAAGAGAATCGTGAGGAAATGCGAATGCATTTCTTGCGCCAAGAGTACACGGCGTAGTAATTTTAATGGCGTAAAGCTGGACACATCGACGCGCTCAAGTGTCTCCCTTTTGGGCGCCTATTTCAACGAACGCTTCTTACGTGCATTCGTAATCACTTCAGGGATGTTGCCACCGCCTTCAATGAAGCACAAATGCGTTTAGAACGCGCTGTTTTCAGGCTGTGCCAAGGCAGCACAAACGCTACAAACGCGTTTCAAACGCACTGCTTTGAGGCGGTGGCGCAGGGAGGAGAGAGAGCAAACGGCGAGAGAAGGAGCGGCGAAGCACTGCACCTACCCTCTCCTACACTCTCTCCACACACGCGGGAGCTCCCCGAGCTCCCGCGATGCGAGCGCCCTCACACGCCAGAGCGCGCTCCTCCTCTTTACTCACTCTCCGCTACTCCGCCCGCACCACCTGTTCCGGCTGCTAGGGGCGCGGATAAACGCGCGCGCCCGCAGCTGTTGCTATGGGAGAGGGAGTGAGAGCCCAGAGGCGCGCCGACACCGACCGACGCCTGACATAGCCCGACTAAGAAATGCATTCGCATTTGAAAGATAGAAAGAAAGAGGAAGAAAGCGTGGCGTCGTCTAGAGACCAGATACCGAACCACCTGGCCAAGCCGCGCATGCACAGTAGCTAAGCCACGCGCCCCGATGGAGACATCACGCGCAACCTCCGCTCTGTAGTGCCTACCTGGCTGCGCACTTAAGAAGAGGAAGCCGCGCATCTCGAAGCTAACGTGTCGATCAACGGGGAGTTTGAGCGGCGACGGGTCCGTGCTTCGCTGTGCCAACCTTTACGCGACTTAGTGCAAACTGCCCGGAACTTTTTTTTCTTGCCTCATATATAAGAGTGTTCACATACCCATTAGAAAAACAATTATGTCAGCTTCGCACTAACGGTACCAAGCCTGAAGGAAGTGCGGAGCCGGGCTGAAGAAATGTTGTCTATCCCTTCACATACTGCGATTCTCGTACATACTTTTTAGAACATGCACACGCTACAGTCCGCCCTGCGCTCATCTGTGCTGCTGCGTGAAAGTAATTCACGATTATTGCGCTTACTCAATGCTTTTGTTTGCGTAGTCTTCAACTTATCGAGTGAAACAATGGTGGCGGAAGAAAACAAGTAGCCATATTGAAGGTCCCCATAAGAGAAGTGTGTCTAAAGGTGTGCATGAACATTGGTCGTGCAGACCCTGTGTAAAGTCGTGCAGACCCAGTGCACAACCTGCTTGTGTGAGTTGTATTGTGAAGAAAAGAAAGTCACATAAAGGTGAGTATGCAGAAAGGTTGATACATAGGAAAGGTTGATACATAGGGTCACTCAGAAACTGTTCAAGATTCAGCAAGCACGCTGTGTAATAGGGCCGAGAGCAAATGTTTACAAGGCGCATCGAGGCATAGCGTTGTAAATTAAAGTGATTCCAGAGCAGTTAAGAGCTGTAAAGAAACAAAGGATGATACCAATGCCTTAAAGGCTAACCAAGTATTACCTCAGTAGTACCAGGAAACAATACAAAATAACAAAAAATTATGCACCTCAACCGGCTCCTAATTGCGATGTGCTACCAGTCAATACTACTATTTTCAGTCCTAGTATAATAGTAACGAAATTTAGAATGCCTCATAGGACGTTACTTCTTGCGTTGCATACGTAATTTGATATGCACTGAAGCTGGCCTTAAACGCACGCGCGTTGTTCGCTACCTCACTGCGTGCGTGCGAAACAGACCAGCAGTGACCCGTGTAGCATGCTCGTGTATGAGCCGTGCTGCTAACGCTAGACACTATGAAATAAGAAAAGTTGCGGAAGTTAAAGATAAACGCGGTGTCCTTTAGAACTGTTAGCGTGTGTTTCTATGCTCACTCTCGAACTGCAGTGGTGGTCATGTGGCAGTGCTTCCTCCTGAAATGTAGGAACTACTGGGATCAATTCAAAGTGTCGTCGTGAGCCTACATGTGTTTATAATGGTGAGAGAGTTATACCCTAGCTGACGCTCGGTGTTGTAGGTATTCATATCTCGAGGGGATAACCTCTTCTTCTCGATCTCTTATATTTTTGCATCTGGGTATATTTATGCTATGTTAGAATCTCAAAGACTGCACTTGTATCAGCGAAGGTTCTCGAAGCAACTTATCAAAACTATCCTGTCGCAACGTGGTCTCATACAGGTTTCGCCTGTCTGGCATGAACAAATATTTGCTTCGGTAGGCCTTACCGCTTATAAATTCTCTGCGCGCCGTCAAGCCTGTTGCCACAGAATTGGGAAGTCGTTGAAGAAGTTTCCAGTGTAAACAAAGTTTTCTTGCACAAAGTTTGAGTTTCTCGTAATTCTTTCGCTGTTTATTTTCATACGTTCCCCAGTAAATCCCATGCTAAAATAAGGAAAAACTGTTTTGCCTAAAGATGAGCTGTTGCCTTATGTAACTTTCGATACTGTTGTTTTCTACGTCTGTCACTATATCGCTCAATTAATTTGAGTGTTTTTTCTCGACCGGGCACTACTGGATGTTCATCTTAATGATAGCGGTCTGGCGCGTTCAGCAAGTCTTCGTGTGCGTGATTGCAGGACGCTTGAGGCGCAATTGTTGTGAACGAGGTAACGAGAAATGAGAATTTCTCCGGCTTTTGAAGAAAGCCGCTTGGTCAGAATTATTTCAAAGCATTCCATAACAGTGTACTCCACTGTGCAACCCAGGGATGATAAACCTCGGTATGTTAACACCCAAGGAAATTTAAAAAGTGAAATATCTGCAAAACCCCATTGTAAGCGCATCATCCGTTGCATCATCCCTTGTAAGATGATCAGCGCATCAGCGCATCATCCGTTGTAAGATGCGCTGATAGGGTATACCGCATCAGCGTTCACTACGTTCCGCACGTCTTGTGGAAAACTAGCGGTTGCTGTATTATTACGTATAGAATGGCCGTAAAGTTGAAGGTGAAGCCAATTTCTATATTCTAACGGAACATTTCACCGTATTTTTCGAAGCGGATAAATTGTAACTTATCAGTGCTACTATTTCCGCATCATGGTTGTTCATGTAGAGAAATATATAGCCCAGAAAAAAACACGGACAAAAGTCTGTCGTACCTTCACTGTTGTCCACGCTTCTTCTGTGCTGTAAACTTCCGGACAAATTGTTCATTTTGTTGCGTACATATTGCCAATGAAAGTACCAATATTTTTGACATCGATAGAGCAAGAGGGTTGGTTCAGCGGTGCCATCAATCAACGCGAGCTCCCAAATTCTAAATCAGCTAAGCGCTAAATGAATTAGAGGCAAATGGTTTTTCATAGGCGAAAAAAAAGTGGCGCTATCTATAGCCGATAGAGCGGTACGGTTAGAAGACATCGCGAATGAATATACAGGAATAAAAGAACAGAAGAAAGAGTTTACAAGTGGAGTTTAACCGAGGTGCAGACGTCCTTTCGTCTGTGACGGCCATCGACGAATTCAGTGAGGCCTCGATAATATTCGCGAATCACAAATTACATAGCGCTCCCGCCGAAGCTTAATATAACACGCAAAAAACTGAGCAAGTTTTATGGCAATGCCCAAGATCTCCAGCACCGGAAGGTTACTAATTAAACAAACTGAATCACATGGCTAAACGTAATAAATGGACGCGAGTTTAGTTACACGAAGGGTCCTGCGTTTCGATAATTGCGATATGAGAGTAACATGACTCTACTATGAAAGAGCTGCCTTTAGCTGTCCTTAAAAGGACACTGAAGAGCAAAACGATTTTTCTCATATTAGTAAAGCACTCTTTCACGATGCCAAAAACACCACGCTCTCTGCGAGAAGACGCTTAGTAAGCGCGAAAACGCGTAAACAATATGGGTGACGACACCACCTAGAAGTTTCCGCACCATTCGCCGTGACGTGACATGTTTTGACGGCGCCTACTAGGGACTGCGTAGTTCCTAATCGGTAAAAATGAAGTACATTGTCCTTTGAGGGGGCCATAGACTTAACATACAAAGTTTGGGGCAATTTTGTTGAGCCAATGGCGCCAAAATGCGATAAATACACTTTGAAATCTGGGAGTTCACGCGACGAGATTTCAGCACGAAATTTAAAACTGAAACTTTTAACTTGATTTTCTCCTCTAATACTATCCTTTGATGCCGAAATTAACGACATTAGAGTTCCCATAGGACAATTTATCGAACTAAACTGATTCATTGTTTCCCTTTAGTGTCCTTTTAAGACAGTTTACAACGGCCTCTATGAAGGCCGCTCCTCCAGCGTTCCCTTTCACTGTGCGGCGCATTTCGCAAGGGCCTGGCTTAATTATCAGCGGAACTATTTAAGCTGTAGCTTGGTGCAGTGCGCTCGTCAAACTTTTTTGAGCGATGGCGTCACCATGTTTGACCTAGCAATGCGTTGCAGGAAGGAAGTGAGGAGGAGGAAAGAAGTGGAGCGGAGAGGAAAATATAAAACAAAATAAAATTTCTTGAAGAGGCGGGATTCGAATCTGCGTACCACGGTCCGAAGGCAAGCTCTTTAACCACTTGGCTGTCTAGGCACACCAACAAACAAGCGTTTGTGGGAACCATATGATTGCGTTGCTATGGGACAGGGAATTAGGAAAGCATAGAGAGAAAGAAAGAGCGAAAGAAGAGAGAGAAAAAGAAACAGAAATAAATAGACAGACAGAGAAGAAAGAGATAAAAAAGAGAGAGAGATAAATAAATAGATATAGGGCCTCAACTCCGCTTTCCTAGGTTTAGCAAGCGCTTTTGCAAGATTGACTGCCCCTCTATATGCTCGTGTTAAGCCGAGAGGCTTAACCGGCTATCACTAGACAAACCTTGGCTGGTATGCTAAGGAAGGCTGCCCAGTTCCGTCGTTCCGTTATGCTTGGTATCACCAGTGCAAAGCTGCTTAAGTTTTTACTTTGTTTAGAACCACATTAAATGATTCTAGAGTCACTCTACTACGGAAGAGCTGTAATCTGTTTTTGCCGTCTGACATGGAGGTGGATGGCAGAAGCAGAGCACTGCACGGGCCGTGATTCTCGACCCGGGCCCGGCATTCGCTGACGTTTACCCGCCGAACCGGAGCCTAGATAGTGTTGCCCGAACATGGAATCAACAGAAAGGCGTAGCATATATTTGCGTTTTTTTGGCGCATGCTACTCTCATAAGTATGCTTTCGCCTACGGTGATTCCCTGCCCAAAAAGCCCTCACTGTTTTAACAGCTGACCGAACATACTGGGTACGATGAACGGTTATTCGACAGTGGCATACTGTTCCTAATTTTTCTGCAGATACAACGGGGATAGCCCAGAGCATTTGGCAGCGGATATTGTAGTAAGAAAAGCGATTTGCAGCATGAGTACAGTTTCAACATGGAAGGCAATGGGAAAAGGGAACACAACGCTCTCTTCTCTTTGTTTTTATTCCGCTCTCTATTGAAATTTAAAGCATGCTCTACCAACAAACTCAATCGTGCACCCTTCTGGATATGTAGCACCTGTCCAGCACCTTTCCACTGCAAGAGAAATAGAGGGGAAAAGCCAAATTTATTACCTTTGCTGTAAATACGCTCACCTGGATAAAAAAATGGGCAAAACTTGCACTGAGCACTATGCCGCTCAAGCCTTGAAACTGCGAAACTGGACGATTCTGAAGACTAATCTGGTTGCTTCTAGGTTGTTGCTAGGTTTTATCTAGGTGATTTGTGGTTGTTTCTACGTTGATTCTCTGCGCAGAGAGGTTCGAGTCAAACCAGAGAGAGGCAGACACGACTCGGATGTCCAAACTCCAGAGAGAGAAACTCGCGCTGAAACTGAGCGTTCGCCCTTCTCATAGATCTACGGGCAGGTCGTCGTTGGAGTAGGCCTTTCATCGCTTCGTGGTCTTGTCGCAGCCGCCGTTGCATTTCCCGTTTCTTAAAGTATAGTAGAGTAGAGCCTAGAATCTCTGGCTCATACCCACACTGGGGCATCGGCCAAGAACCTGTTAGTTTTTAAAGGGAAATTTGAAATTGAGGTTCAAACGTTGTTTAATTAATATATTAGTGTTGCACTAACTGTTGCCTTCTTCCTTTCTAGTGTACCAGTGGTTGGTAGTGGGAATTTCCCAATTTCTGTGACAGATACCCGTTTATGAATCGTGATACGGCATACAACTTGCGGCTAGCTTAAACAGTTTCACTGTTATAATTATAACCAACTCCGTGCACCAGGTATGATTTTTCAATTACGTGTAAACAGCCGAAAGGAAGAAAAATACTATTTGTCATAGCACTCATTCCATATATCACATCACTGCTAGCATATGTAATCTATAAGATTTTGTGGCATAGCCTATAGTTCATTTCTTCACATGTTATTGTGCGAAAAGTCAAATTATCATTAAATACCGCTTATAAGTAGGCCATGCGCCGTTGCATCAGATGTCGTCCCGCGCTCAATGTTGTCGAACCGACTGCGCTAGCCGCAGGGGCACACAATATCTACCTTGCGAATTTTGAAGGCGTCGGCAGCCGTTGTTCTAAGACTTCCACTACTGGCGAAATTTCCGGACATCTTTGCAAACCTCTGCAGAATGAACATAGCTGTGTAGGTCGTCCCTTCATTTTTGCTGTTGCCGAACGTCATGCCACTCTTCAATGTAATCTATGAGACTCTTCTTTGAGGGCTTCTCCTGGGAGGTCTCATCAGTGTATGTTATGCACGCTTTGTACTGTGCTTTTTTTCATATTATAATAGTGTACACCTTGACAAACGAAGAGATTTCGATCTATTTTCGGGGTTCGTTCCAGTGCGGTAATAAAGGCGCGAATAAGCTTCTCGACGCATACTCCTTGGATGCATATGGTTCAAGGTACGGGTCATGACCCGGCACGAACTTCCTAACTGCCTTTTTTTCAAGCCAGGTATTTCATCAAGCGAATATTCTTTGCACGTGCGTGTAATATTGCGTGGGAGAAGCGTAGAATCGCGCCAGGCGTCAAAACCTGTGGATTGCGCAACGATTAAGGTGCACCCATCACGAAGCGCTTACACATATTCAATCATCGCCATAAGCAAAAGCATCAGCTAAGTTAGCAGCCGCGTTAGTTCGCATGTTGCCTTACAGACGCGTAGTGGGGCCTTCGCTGATTCGCAAAAGGAAGATTTATGGCGAAGTGGCGACGGGGCAACTGTATTTGCAGTAGGCATTATAGGATAGTTTCAAACGGCCAATGTTACGTGTACGGACGTTCGTTGCCTTGCAGCACGGTTGAGGCATGCACCGACAACCGGAGATAGGCTAGCAATTAGGAAGGCGGCGCGCACGGGGCCTGATTACGTCATAGCGTTCTGCTCTTGAAGGCGTAGCTCAAGGGGCCGCCGTGTTTGTTTTCTTTTCTAACCTCGAGGTGTACCTAAGCTTATTACACGTCTCTTCTAAGCGTTTCTTTGCAAACAAATTCTTGAAAAGTAAATTACTTTTGTCAATTGCTAGGCAAACGCGTGTAACATCCTTAGAGCGGTGTTTCTGAGGCAGTATCGGCCCAAGTTTTTTGCAATAGTTTGCTTTTATTGCTGCAGAACCAAAACCTGTGATCGAGGACAACACGCGTTTTTCCTTCCGGATGGGGACGTGGTTCATACGCTAACCAGATCAGACGTGTGCGTTTGTACATGTAGTGAAGAAAAAAGAAAAAAACCCGGTCACCAATGCTACTGGTGCTTGTTCCCGAGAGAGGCGTGCCTGAACTGGGCCGCTATAGCTGGGAGCATGATTAATCACCCAGTATCGGATTGAGCGCTTTAACGAGGTAAACTCTCGCTTGAAGGCCACTAAGACTGTACGTTCATGTCAATTTCGTGGTACACGTGTAACCCAATTTGTCCTCTGTAGATCTGGGGTGGCGATGACTGAAGAGGAAAAGAGCCCATCAATGCAGTTACGCAACGTCAAAATGAAAGATAGATGGGAAGGAATTCAGGTCATTTTTTTGCATGTGAGCGTCAGTGTCCTGCGCACAAATTTGTATTGCTGCTTCCTCCCACATAATTGTCTAGTTAAGTTTTCAAAATACGACCGACAATTTTACTGTATGTTACACCAATAGATTAAAAAAAACCTGCCAGGCTTAGTCACGTGATGTGGGTGATACTGAGTAATTGCACGGGAGCCCTTGCCTGCAGGCGATTCGCTGTTCGCATCATTTATTCTGCCTCAAGCATCTCCATATCTCGCATCATGCAGGAAAGAAGCATGCAAGGTTAAAGCTGCTTAGGAGAAACTTCTGTGTTGTTTACGAGAATGTCGAAGATAGGTGGATTGATGAGGCTGTATCGACGTGCTGCCAACAAATATAAAATTATCAATTTCCTTCCGTTAATAAGGACTGAACTTTCGTTTTGCATCAAGAAAGAAAGGACAGCGTGGCTCGAAAGTAAAATTTGCTAGAAAGTAAAATTTGCCCTGATAATAATAAGACAGTTTCTTTCGTCGTGCTAACGCCCTTGTACGTCGTCCCTTTTAGTATGCGGCATGATAAATGCTGAAAAAATTGTGGGAATCATACGTTAGGTAACAATATATTCGGTAAGAGCTATCTTTTTTTTTCATTTAAATAACTCACTCAGTGGAGCCAAATCAGACGATTTTGTTCTTGTAACTATATTTTCTTAAGAGGTTCTATGTGCTCGTACAGTCGAACCCCTCAATAACGAAATCGCCGGGGAAGTGAGTTTTGTTCGTTATCTTGAAAATATCGTTGTCCCAAAAGTAGAAAATCACGCACACCAATTACTTAACGCAACCAAATTTACTTGAAGAAATCGAATATCTGGCTCTCTCTCAGGTTGCCTTGAAAGAGCTTGACGGCTCGACACTAACAGTTTAATAAGCTTTGCATATCTTCGTCGTCGCCGTCGTAGGCGCCGAGGAATTGGATTGAGAAAGCTTTATTTGCATCCTCCAGGACGAGCTTAGCGCGTAGAGGGCGTTTCCCACGTAGGGACCGACAGAGAGTACCTGGCGGCCGCTTCATGGGCTTGCTGGACAGCCCATTGCTGGTCGGCGAGAAGCGAGCTTCTGAGGCACGTCTCACACTTGTCTGAGGCAGAGCCGGAATGACCGTTTCTACACTCCCACATGTGTGTGAGTGTCGTCGTGTGTCCGCACGAGGGGCACCTGTCGCTGAGGCACGCGTCGGGATAGAAAACGTGAAGCTTGGCGAGGATAAATATGTGCGTTTGCAGTAAGCGTACGGTTAGCGCCTGCGGCCTGTTCAGTTTCGGATGCAGGGACGGGAAAATGCGGCGTCCAAGGTAAAAGTGCTTTGCGATGTCGTTATGCGTAATAGGTGCATACCGGTTGGTTTCTAACTGGGCGAGAAGAGGCTTCCCTGTGACGGGAAAGAGCGAATAATTTCAAAAGCATCAAGAACTTCGCGCGAGCTTACTTGCCTTTCTTACGTTTTGTCGCTTTCCTTACTCGCGCCGCCATTCTTATATTCTTCGCTCACACCTTTGATGAAAGCTTCGTCGCTGAACTCTTCGTTCATGATCTGGTGGGCGTCAGCACACAGGAAGTGGTGCAGTTCTACAGCGTCTTGTTGACGTTGTGGCTATCATCACTAACCTCATCATTCTCATTGTTATCAACATCATCCGAACGAAATTAAACAATGGTCGTACCGATGCTTGTTGGCAGAAACGTACGCTCCCGACTTGTTGAATGAGTGCTGCTGCAATTTCCAATCTTCTGGGATTCCAACTAGCTCATGGCTTGGAAAAAAAATGTTGCGGATTACTACCTGAAGTCTTCATTATTGCGGGAGTGCATTTTAAAATCGCTTCGCTATCGAGAGGGGGCAAATGCATTGAATTATAGGGACGTTCGCCGGGGACGCCAGATTTCTTCGTTGTCGCAAGAATGTCGTCTTTGAGGGTCTTTTTCTTATTGAGGGGTTCGACTGTATTACATATCACAGTTTATAGGCAGCTTTTTCATCTTTATAACATACATTATATATGATTTTTCATGCAATGCCGCGTTGTCATCGATCCCATCCAGTGATCTAGCCTAAGGACAGGTTCTCCACGTCGTATTGCCCACAGAATAACGGCCACCCCGAGCGCCTGTACCTGACCGTCAACCAAATGATATCTAAGCAAAATGCGGCCGACCATTATGAGTGGCGTCTTCATATCCTGCACATGCCGCTCGCATAAAATATATGCTGCTACGACGCCGGCGAATGTTCATTTTTCTGTTTCGTGTACACCCGAGAGCCCTTGTCAACGTTGGTCATCTTGTTTTCCTCAACTGAATTATCTCCAAGTGAATATGTCGGCGACATCATCGTCCGCACTCACATGACCGCCTCCCAGGCAAATCATTACCATTTAATTTTTGTTGACTTCGAAATATCCACATTTCTCAGGGTTATCTAGTTCTCCACCCGAACGTGCTCGATCCAGTTCGGCCAGGAATGTGCAGTGTGTCAGGAGCCAAGAACAGTCCGACGCATTATAGGAGAACTCAGGCTGAACCAATAACACTCGCCACTGCTCGCCTACCTCAACCCGAACGTGACTCGGAGAAATGCATCGCGACTTAAACGAAGAAAGGATACACAGATAGACACAGACTGCCGGTGTCTGTCTATGTCTCGTGTTTTCATGTAAGTCGCGCTGCGTTTCTCCGAGTGTGAACCAACTTGCCCATGTCAAAGTATTACATCAATATGACCTCCCACCCCATCCTACTTCTTAGAGAGCGATGCAAGATCTTGGTGTCCAGTCTAGACGACCAGCTCCGGCTGGTAAAGGGGGATGATGCAGCGAAAGCAGCATATGTATGCATATGAAATAAAGCCACTTGCTGTAGCACTGCAAGAACTCTCTAAGGGCAGTTTTTCATGCACTCATTCTGGACCATTTGCGACCAAGATGCCCTAATGGACTTTTAAGAGCCTTCTGTAGTCACACCTATACAAAAGAAGTGCTTCGGATACCACGTATATGACAGACCGTACCGATCCCCGCCAGTCCTGTCATCAAGTGACCTCGTTCACATAGCCACTATCTTTCAAACCCCGATCTGTGAGTGATGCACTCATTCATTATATATCCGTGACCCGCTGCATCACACTTCACCAATAGTGACGTTTTCTCTTCATGACAAAAATAATTGTCTAGCAAGGGTGCCGTATATATTGCTTCTTTACGCTAAGCAACACAAGACCGCAAGTCTTGCATTTCCTCTCTTTCGTTTCAAGTATTTACGCTCATAATTACCCTAAAAATCTGTTCCACTAAGTTTCCTGTTTATCTCGGATACCATGTCTTTAGCAAAGTTAAGTTGCTTGGCACGCTCAGTGCATTTCACCAATATCCTAAGCTCATATTGATGGCCAGCTGAGGTGTCGATAGTACGTTGTGTGGATGGGGCTAGTTATGCAACATCGGATGTGCGGAATTTAGCCTGTGACTTCTGATCAAAACATCGTCCTCATCCCTAATGTTACGTGTTCGTTGCATGAAAGCCCAGAAGCAATAGTCCGTATGATTAAGCGTTTCTAAAGTAGACAATTTATCTGTATGTTTACAGGCCAGTGTGTAACACTCACGTCATTTCATATTATGTTGCACTAAGCTTGATGCCGGAAAAATTGTGAAACATAGAGTATGGACTGAGAACAATAATTCACAATTAAGGTCGCTTCTTCCAGTATCCATGTCTTGTAAGTTTATGCATCTTTAAGGTTAACGCAACGCAGTCATGAACGAGCCGCGTCTAGCTACTGTTCATTGCTTTGCAAACCTCCTCGTGAATCTATATTTCCCTCTGGTTTGCTGTAAATTGAGTGGCAAACCGTCTCTGTTTACTTCTCCATCGTGTTTTCTCTCTCCGTTTTCTGCACTAAGGAAGGAACAAGACCAGCAGCGCAATTTATCCTGTAAATTCAACTGCAGCGAACGTCCTTAACGAACGACTAAAGGGAGACAATAAATAAGTTTGCATTGATAAATTATAATTTCCAAAATCTAGTGGATTTAATTTCACCACCATACGTTAATTAATAGGCGACAGAAGCAATGTCAAAAGTTTCACGTTTAAGTCTCCCACAGAAATCTCCGATGATGACGTCACGGATTTCAAACACTTTTTTTTTTAATTTTGACCACATTCGCTCAACTAAATTTTCTATAACTTGGTATTCCAAATCCCTGGTTCCTTCAGAAGACAATATGCTTCAGTTTTACTGATTAGAAGCTATGTGGGCCCTAGTAAGCGCTGTCTAAATCTATGACGTCACGCCGACTCGCGCCGGAAATTCGAGGAGGCATCGCCACCCGTATTTTCTTTCTTCACGTCTTCTCGCTTACTAAACGTCTTGTCGCAGCAACTGTGGTGTTTTTGCTATCGTGAAAGAGTAGTTTGCTAGTACGAGAAAAACCGTTTTTCTCTTTAGTGTCCCTTTAACTACGCCGCGGTGTGATACATGTTCAGCAAGCAAGAGCCAGTCCCAAGCAGCATAACATACCAGCTGCGCTAAAACAAAGCTCTACGGTAGCCAGGAAATATCATCTCATGTGCGTGGGGAAGGCACCAGTATTTTCTTCCTCGCCGACGCATAAAAGAAAGGCTGTATACTAGATATTGTTAAGGGCACTGGCCGAGAAAGAATGCGTGCTCCTGATGCTGACATGCTCGCCTTTAATTAAACCACACAGTCATGGAATACACGTACTTTCAGGCTAGAGCACTTTTGGAAAGAAAACAGAAAACGGAAAGGGGTTAAAGTGCGGCCTGGTGTTTACTTGCACAACCCTTACGCACTGGCATAGCTTCGCTGACGTGACAAAAGGCGTTCTTGGCAACTTGGTACGCTATAACATCTAGAGTGCGTTTGTATGGACGTATTTGTTTAAAAGGACAGTCATTTTACAAGTTGTCGAGCAAACAAAAGAAAACTTGGCCGAGATCGTCGGTGAGCTGCACTAAGTTTAGAGGCATTAGTGCTGTGTTTACAAGCTTTATCGTGTTAACACGAAAGTGTTTTATGCTGGGTTACACCAAGACATCACTGACGTGTTTCCGTCACGGATATGACGTTGCTAAAATGAGCACTAGCGGACGAGAAAAATCGAGAAGAAAAGCTCCGCTGCCGGGAATCAAGCCCACGCCTTCGCGGTCGGCGACGATAGGCGCCCGGGGCACAACCCACTCGGCCATCGGCACAAATGCGCGCGACGCTCCACAAAAGCGCCTGATATCTCTCCCACGGTGCTCTCTGTTGGCAGCGCAGCGCGGTGCCGCCGTCTGTGAGTGGTGGAGTGAAGTACTGCGTCCTGACACTAAGGAGCGCGGCTAGAGAGTGGTTTAGCGACCACGCAGTTAGAACATGACGTCCGAGATTGCGCGCCGGCAGAGAAACCAGCCGGCGCGCAAACGCGGAGGCCATGGTTCGAGTGTGTCGATGCCAACATGGAACGCTGGCCGCGCTAACATCGAGGACGCAGTTACGTTCGTTGACTTTCGCTTCGCGTTATTGTGTGACGGCTCGTTGTCGGAGTCGTGCAGCTTTCACGTGCTCCAACGCAGTTTCTCCGCCGCCTACTCCTCCGAGCCTGATAGCATCGACCAATAAAACTACTTCAATAAGCGCCGCAGAAAGGCAGTGATGTCGACTGGCGAATTGGGCCAATGTAGTGCCTTCGTGGAATGAGACAGAGGCCAGTGGGTCGTGGAACGCCTTCGCGCGTTCGCGGCTCAAGCTACGAATCTCTGCCGCCAGTGTTGCTGAAGCGCATTATGGTAGTGTATGCATGAACATAGGCGTAGGTTACCATATTACTCGGGAGCACACATCCTGCCTTGTCTTACCTCAATTAACGACGCTTTGAAGAAGTGCATATTGAGTAGTAGTGCTTATTACGACGTTGATGATGCCATCTTTGCACGGGATTCACGATGTGTTGTGCCCAGGTTTATGTTAACTTTAGCTACCACAACGGTTAAATCATGATCATAGGCGTTAGTCGTCGCGATGAAGATGTGCCGCTAGGTGTCAACGTGGGTGCATCCACGTCAAAATGCCAAACACCAGTAGACATTGTAGAAACTCTCGTAGATCAATGCACATTGAACAATCAGCTACTTCTGTGGAGGCAAGTTTCACTTTCGTGTAATACCGATTTCTATGACGTAGGTTTCAGCCATGTCTTTTTTAAACGTACAAGCAGGCAAAGTTTGATTTTTGAAATGGTGCCGTCGATCTTCTGTCTCCTTCTCATTGTCCATCTTGTTTGGCACTTGCTGTATAAACGCGATTGAAAGAATTGTCTTTAGTCTTGACTCATTCATCGTGCTGCTACTCGTAGTTACGGCTTCTCTTTACTAATCGAGTGATTTTGCTCTATCATTTACAGGAACCACAGCGTGTGAGCCATTAGAAAACCTTCATCGGTTCAAGCCAAGGTAAAGCTGCATTCCAACGGTGAGTTTTACTGTACACTTTTGAACCACATTGTAAACACCACTATATCGATGCGCATTCAATTGAAGCGAGGATTTTTGGTAATGGCAAGTCTTGCTATTTTCATCTCAAGGACCACTGTACATAAAATATGATTCACTTAATAATAAAGGTGTGTGTGGGGGGTGCTGTAAATATTGGCCAAACGTTATGTTTGCGGTAACGGATTTGATTTCCTCGCATGCTATATGTACACAGAATGTGCCAAAAGAATGTTATTTCGATGTTTTATCGATTACAAATGAAACTAGTAGCTAACTTCAATAGAGTTGGAGAGTACCTAGAAGAAATAGTGCCCGAAATGATCATTTCACTGTTTAGGATCGCAAGCTACGTTTTCCCAGACAACATGCTCTTGATGCTTAGCTTAATATTATAACAAGAAATGTTTGCAATATAAATTCCTCATATTAGGAAAGTTCACTACGCGAATAAACTAATCTATACTGGTTATGTTTTCTGGCGTTTAAGGTTCGCCAGAGTTCTTTAGAGAAATAAATATTCTGCTGGAAAAGAGAGAGAGAACAAGAGGAGGGAAGGCAGGCAAGTTAGCCACGCGTGAATTTACTCGATGCTACCTTGAGTAAGGCAGTAATGATACTGTTTTGTTCTTTTCTCTTGTCATCGCGTGTGCAAGTGTTGGATCGCTGAGAAAGTGATAATTTTGGCAGCTTGCAAATTCGGCTAGTGTGAATAGCTTGGGGCACTTAGGACTACAACGAAATACCTATTTCTTGTGAACGAAATCTGAAGAGGAAGCTGAACTTAGCCGTAAGGTAACGAACAACAAACGTTAAAAAAACGAGATACTTTGTAGTTTTAATCTGTTACCAGCCATGCGGGCATTCACGGGGACAGAGCTTTGTTGCATGTGTGGCGAAGCAATTGGTACTGTTTAACGGTTGCGCTCTACAGCGGCTCCTAGTGGGTCGTCCTCTTCTAAACGCCGCTCGCGCTCGGAGCCCATACTTTTGCCTAACCTAAATTTAAAGATTTGTTTAGTATAATTGGTGATTACCTCAAGCATCCTGCCGCCCGGTTCTTGGCCAATCCCCCTTTGTGGGTGAGCGCCATCAAGACGAGGACATCATCATCATCATCATCATCATCATCATCATCATCATTGCCTGTCGCCATAGCGCATTGTCTCCGAGTGCCGTCCAATAAACAGCTTAACAAATTGGTGGAGAGTGCTGTGCTCCCATTCGATGCCCCTGGAGCTTCGTTCCCGTACTCTGCCATCCACCATGCCTCAAGACGCCGCTCAGCAAACGCCGCCTCCCACAGCGACCACATGTCCCGGTGTCCCACGCATCCGCGATCCCCCTATCTGCCGTCCAATAAACAGCTTATGGTTTATATAGATGATTTTACGTGAGACATATAGCCGCCGCTATCTTGGCTGTCAAAGGAATGTTTTCTTATTTTAGGGGCGAAGCTCCTTAAAGCGGCACCCGTTCGTCCCTCGTAGTCGTAGTGCGTAACCAGTCGTAACGCTAGTACCAGATCTTGACCTCCAAGGTGGTGCCGGTGGGAGATATTTCCTGTGCGTTGTTGAACAATAAAAAATTCGCAGCGTGCGCTTTAACTAAAAGCCGAATTCTTCTGTCTCTCATTCCCCATTAGCAGCCATTGGCATGTTCCAGTAGGAAACGTTAGTAGAAGTGGAAGTGTAAGTGTTAGCTAAAAGCCGACTTCTTCTGTCTCTCATTCCCATTAGCAGCCATTGTTTACCTCCAAGGTAGTGCCTGGTGAGATTTCTCCTGTGCGTGATTAAACAATAAAAATTTTGTTCAAAACGCCGTTGATTGATGAAATAAACCAACGAAAGACGCCAGATGTTTTCTAAAAGCAAAACGAAAAGACGCCAGCTGCTTAACGAAAGACGCCAGATGTTTTCTAAAGCAATGGTTTTCTAAACAATGAAAATTCACAGCGTACATGTAAAATTAAAGTGAGCTGCAAGTCGTCATAACTCTCATCGAACCTTTAGTATAAACGCGCCCGATCTCACGTCGGTGATGATGTACTGGGCAGAATTCACGGAAGATTCACGGTTTACCGATGAACCTCCGCAGCTTCGCCCACTCATCATCAGTCACTCCGTGGATATGCTGTGATTTTTTTTCTATATCTCGAAATAAATTAATAAGGTCCTGAAACTTCGAATGCACCAACCCAGCCGTTTCGATGCGCATGCGTCTACCGTAGTATTGTTCCTTTGGCTTTTAAAAGTGCGAAACTGCAAGGTTAACAGTCCAATATGACGGCACCAAATCCCATCCATAAAAGTGTCTATAAAGCGTGATGACAATATCGTTCCATTGCTGCTAAAACTAGGTTCACGCGTTTGTGTTCCAGTTGAACGCTGTGCTTCCGTAGCGCTATCCGTGTATTATCTAAAGAACAAATTCCTAAAACTGAAAGACATTGAAGTGCATTCTACATTCTTGTGCTAATTTAAATCAACATTGTGTATTCCTTTGCTGCACTCTATTATCAATTTCTCTGTGGACCATGGACAGCAATGAAGTAACCTTTATATGTCAAGCTTCTATAGCTAATGAGAAATCAATATGTACCTCAGAAAGTCATAAGGGTTTCAACAATGATAGGCAGAATTGCTTTCGAAATAACGTGCTTGAACGATTTACGAAGCGCCGTTCACTCTTTCATCGACCTTTATTACGTTTGCAACAGCGTCTGCGCTCCTTGAGGGAGGTCACTGAGCTAAAATGCGTTGCGTAAGCAAGCACATCCTGTTAACGTTCGCAGACCTACCCCTCTCAGCAAAGCTGTGCACATTTGGGCACAACATTGACATGAGAAACAGAGATGAAAAAGGTGCTAACATGGAGGCTTTAGTTGTATGCACCTTTCGAGCACGAAGGCGTCGCATAGATTTGTCCATCAATATGTCATTACGCGAGCTCTCCGTATTCTACTTACGCAATCAGTCAGCTGCTCGGCAATCAGTGAAGAAGAGTGCCTGGGGCATTGGCTCCTTTTTATCAGGTGGATGTGCTCTACCAAAGAACGTCGCTCCAATGACCGTTTGATTTTGGCAAAATACCTACTCCGCTCTATCTCAAATTCCCTCGTGCCGGCCGCGGTCTTGCTCGTTCCGCATTTACCCTCAGCGTGCGCACTTGATAATTCATTATGTGCGTGTCCGTAATGACGAATCGTAGCCCATATACTAGCTTGCAATTAAGAGAACTAGTCAAGGCATGTCCCATTAACCAATTCTTTCAAAAAAGGCCTGTTCTTGTATTGGTCTTTACAAAAGCAAGTTCTCTCACCCATTGCGACATTACTTATCGGACGACTTATTATTGCTTTGTGCGTTACTGTTCTCCTTAACGTATGCTTGGTCTTGCTTATCGACTGCAGTGCTGTGGTCATACTATGCACAAAACAAGACTAATGTGTTTCGTCTCCCGATTGGAAGATGTTCCAGACTGATATTATTATCTTTCGATATCTATTTACCGTATGGGGACCTGCGATCTTTTATGAAGTTTTGAAAACCAGTGTTACAGTTTCATTGGTCATTTTTAATTTTGATGCAAATATTACCGCTTTGCGACGTTTAACGCATTGAAACAGCACGGTTATAAGATGGAGGCTTTATTTCAGTAATGCTCACCAAATTCAAGGGGCACGAACTATGTCGCACTGAAATTTATTCAGAATTCAAGTACCTGGGAATTGAACGGGTGACCCAGTGCTCTACAGCGGAACGCAAGAGTTGCTCAGCCATTGTAGTGGTGTTCGTATTGTTCAGGATGAATATTGTGTAACCTTGTTCAAAGTAACGAGCACTGCGGATGTACGACGGGGCGTTGTGGAATGATGGTTGCATGCGATAAAATATGAGTTATCGCGGGTTATTGTATTGGCCAGCACTGCGGTCTGTTTCTGCACCACCATTTCTGCTCGTTTTCTCCACCTTTTCGGTTCGTGTCGATAGCGAAGCTATCATTTCACTCCCCGATGACGGATGCTCCGCAGCTATCACCCTCCTATTAAAAACTTGCTCTGTCAACCCCGTATGTTACAAGAGTAGACCACTGCTGGACTCTGCAAGGCGTTATAGACCAAGGCCTTCATGCATGTAATTGTTATTATACACCAAACCCCTGCCTAAGAGCAGGTACCAACTGATGAATGTGTTCAATACGCAATATTCGTCAAGGCGACTCGCCAATTAGAAGCAGCGATAATTGAGAAAAATGTTTGTCGCTACCGCCCAAGAAGTATTCGCGGCTCGTACAGAACCATGAGCCGTATGCTTTTGACAGGGCCGTGGACAACAAGCCAGGACGGCTGGACTGTCAAGTATAACAAGTGAAATATTCCATAAGAATAGAAGCTGAGCTATACCGCTAATATTCAGCCGTCACTTCCCGTCGACCAGCGAGAGTTTGCTGTTTCATATGCAAGCTGCGGAGATTCGTTTCTGTACTCCTTGTAACTCATTTATTGTCATGCACAGTCTCATGCTTGATGCCGCATGACGCGGGATAATGTTCAGCTGTCTCTATCTTTACATGATGTTAGAATGACATCGATCGCAGCTGTCACACCGACGAAACGCGATGGTGCAGTTTTCAATTTCCGCATAGCAATGCCACGTCACTGACGATTGGAAGTCATGCAGTGGCTTACTAAAGCCTATACGATACTCATTAATTTATGTGTAGCGAAGCGTTGAAACTTTGTCATGTGCCGTCCTCTCCTGTACCTTCTAGTGGGTCGTCATCTTCAGATCTTTTCTTAGAGAACGCCGCTCGTGCTGGGAGTCTGCTCCGTCCTGACTGTCGCCCTATCGTAGCTTATTTCAACAAGTGTATTTCAACAACTTATTTCAACAAGCGCCTCCGCCTTTTGAACGTTTCCCTTCCAGTAATCACATCCACCGTTAAGCCCTCTTAAGTGGCACTAGACGTTATCAGCCACCGGTGGCACTAGACGTATCACCGGTTACATTAGACGTTAGAACACGTGGCACTAGACATCACCAGCCACCGGAAGTTCTGTGCGTGTTCCTACCATGCAGAAGCGTAGGCGTGTCTTGATTGCGAGTGGCGTGCTTAACGAGCATTGCTGTTCGTACAGAAAACATGTTTGTACACAGCATTTTCCTCTTTCAATTTCTCGACAACGCTCTTATTTCCTTCGGCGCCACCCACTGTGTCTTTGTACTAACGTTGAATAAACGCGCATGTTGCGTGACTAGCAAGACAATAACAACAGAAAAAAGCTGGCACGAATCGTTAGCGTGACAGGAGTTCGGAAAGCCAGCCAGGACGTCTTTTATCGCCACGCCGTTCGCTTTCTCGCTACTTGCGTGCCGCTACCGGTACTGGAGACCCGTGTAAAGAAGTACGTGTTACGTAGGCAGGCTTGATGTTTCCTTTTGTAGCCGTCTCGCTCCGTTTACGGCAAGGTCACTTTTGACTTCCTAGTGATGACATTGCTCGCCTATAACTGGACTTACGTGCAAGGACACAACTTGACGGTTAGCTCAACACAAACATCAGCCTTTTGACCAATAACAGCATTTGTTATATTCCTGTTGATGCTTCTCCGTCGGTTGTACATGGCGTTTTGAGATAAGACAATGTCCTGCTTTTTTACACGCAAATGTACGCATTCACCTTATTGAGCGTTCTCAAAAGACAAAAAAAAAAAGATTGAAGAATTACTGAGCCGCCAGAATCTATCAACGGTCACGGCGCAGAAAACATTTCAGTAAAGGCCAATGAATCAAACAAAAACCTGTGCTGCTATAAGTGCACGCATCAAAGTTGTTAACGTATGAAACACCTTAATAGCGAGACAGAAAGTATAAAGATAGTAGTGTACACATGTAGAAATTGAGTCATCCAACTCATTGTACCTTGACTTATCTTAATTAAAGCTCAAATTAGGGTATTTTGCCACAAAGTTTGCTCTGTTGCGACGAAGCGAAAAATTTAAGGACACTTTGCAAATTCCAAAGTGTGTTTGGCGAAAGCATGTGGCAATTCCACTGACTATGCCATGGTATCTGGGGAATCCACATTCCTGGGGCGCTTCTCCGAACCGCTTGCCGCGCAATCATCACCGGACCGCTTGGGAGCCGTCCGACTAACTCGACTGCTGAAACGAGACGTCTGACGAAGGAGCGTTGCCGCGCGTGCCGCTGTGCCATCATGTGATGCGAAACAGTTGCGCAACGCGCGTTCGAAAGAGCAACGCGTAACTAGAAGAGAAACTTGGGCTAGTTGGTGATTCAACATTGTGAAGGAAAAAACAGCGCTAAAAATGGACGAGGACAAAGGAAGAAAACACGACACAGGCGCTGAACTCGCAACTGAACTTTATTGGAAAACACATGCACACATATATACAGCAGCTGACTCGGTCACATGACCCCCCATATCGTCTGCGCAGCAGAGCAAACCAGATCAACACAACTAACAACTCATGACGAAACTATACATTTGTAAGAACATCCCATAAGAAGAACAACCCATCTATATAAAAACCAGCATAGCATTCCACAAAGAAAACTAAAGGAACACCTATCATCGTTAACGGCTTCCGGAGGTTTACATTTGCCGGCTCACTGTAGAGAGTGTGGCTGCCAGCCCATGGCGCAGGAAACCACGTGTTTGTTTGGCCATCGGGACAAGTGCACTAGGGAGGTGATGGAAGCATTTTACATTGAATGGGAAGGGGAAGGGTGCGTGAGCAAACCGTCGGTCGCCCTTGGTGAGAAAGAAGTTAGATACCTGGATTCAATGCTGCCGCGTTAATAGCGTTTATTTTTTTTGTGGGATGCTATGCAGGTTTTTATATAGATGGGTTGTTCTTCTTCTTATCGGATGTTCTTACAAATGTATAGTTTCGTCATAAGTTGTTAGCTGTGTTGATCTGGTTTGCTCTGCTGCGCAGACGATATGGGGGGTCATGTGACCGAGTCAGCTGCTGTATATATGTGTGCGTGTGTTTTCCAATAAAGTTCAGTTGCGAGTTCAGCGCCTGTGTCGTGTTTTCTTCCTTAGTCCTCGTCCATTTGTAGCGCTGTTTTTTCCTTCACAACGCGTAACTGTTGCGCGCTGACGGACAGATGGACGCCGCCAATGGACGCCACCGCCGCCGCGTTGCGCAACACTTGCGCAACACGCGTTGGAAGGAGCATCGCGCAACTGTTGCTATGCGCCGCTGTGCCATGGCGTGATTGCTGAGAGAGTGTGAGGGGGAGAGGCCACAGCTGGCACCGTTCCAGGGCACGGACGGACGATGGACGCCGCGAGTATGAGACATTAAAAGCTTTGGCCTTAAACAGTCAGTTTCGCCGCAACGGCGAAGCAATGAATGCGATAGCAACAAATTGGAATGTAACGCGAAGAACATAATTCAGCTGGAAATTTCCAACGCGTCGCTCAAGCTCAACGGGCGCACAAAAAGAACACACAAATGACAAGCGCGAAATGTCAAGTGTCACGGATCGACACTTAAAGTTCGCTGCTGAAACATCAAAAAGGGCGCACGAAACGAATGCTCAGGTATACAATGGACGAGCGCGAACTAACAACTGTCACAGTTGTTACTTCTTTCTGTTTGAACAGCGCGCTCCTCGAGTGGACGTGACCTTCGTAGCGCGGAGATCGCAGTGAAAGCACGAGACATACAAACCACCCCCCCCTTACATTTTAGGTGGGAACTACAAACCGCATACTTTAGGTGGGAACTACGAGTGTTTACATTGCGATATGCGTGGTGTTTACGTTATAACAGAAAACGTACTTACGCTTCTAAACGAAACCAGCTTGCACGGCTCTTTTACATAGCTGGTTTACAAGCGCGGCTCAGTTTTTCGGGCGAAGCTTGTATGTATTTTTAGGTTGTAACCAGCTATACATAATGCAGTTAAGAAGCTGAATTTCCAAAAAAAAAAACTTAAAGGACGCTTGAGCTTCGCCTTTAAGATTAGAACGCGATAGCGTAAAGGCGCCCCTGTGTATCGCCTTCTCAATTTCTAACCTAGCTTTGGTTATCGGTGGAGGCCTCAACCGTGCCGCAAGGAAAGCAACGTCTGTGCGCATAACATTGGCCGCTTCAAACTATCCTAGAATACCTACTGTAAGTAAGTGGCGGGATTATCAACGCGCCGTAATTCTTCATTTTGCGAATCAGTGAAGGGCCCACTACGCGCCCGTAAGGCAACACGGGATCCTACGCAGCTGCTCACTTTGTTGATGCTTTTGCTCATGATGAAGATTAAATACGTGCGGGTGCAATGTAATGAATGGGCCTTTAAAACACCGACTCGGTGCGCATTTTACATGTTTTGACACCTGGCGCCATTCTACGCTTCTCCCACGCAAAATTACATGCGTTAAGGAGACTCCTCCCACTACACTGACAGTGTGTTTTTCCGAAGCAGTTTCAACCAATGGCGTGGCTCCGTGGTAGAACACCTGCTTGCCACGCCCAGAAGGCCTCGGTTCAATTCTCACTGAACCCGAATGTTTTCATTGTTTTTTATCTTTCTCGATTTTTCATTCACAGACAACGCTGATTTTTCACAACGATGCCCACAGTGTCGGGAATTTCTGCAAAAAAGCACTAACTATATCGCGTTAAAGATGAAAATTCGTAGACAACCGCATCATTGAGCTGATTTTCAAGGAAGAAAATGTTACGTTTATGCGAATAGGCAACATTAGCGAATATCACAGCATAGAGCTAGTTGTCCCTAGTGCCTGTTAGATATCCTTAAATCAACACAAGTCAACATTAGCTGTAGACATCATGAAGAGAATCATTATGTCATTTTGCAAAAGGTGTATGGAAAGGGCGCAACACGACATTGTGTCCAAGATGGTTAGGTTTAATGGTAAAAAGGGTGGCCTCACGTAAATTCGCTCTTCAAAAAGAAAAAAAGGAAAGAAAGTGCGAACTGAACCTGATGTGACATTTGCGCCTTTGCAGCGGTGTTGGTACACGATTATTTCATTAACTTAAAACTGACGATAATAAACGGCACATTACCACACAATATGTGTGCGCGTCCTTGACCACCAGCTTTACCGGTTAATAGAAACCGCAGCAGAGAGTCCTATGCACCGTAAGAGCACTGTCCGAAAAGTCATGAAGGCCGGTAGGAATCGATCAATTCCAACTGCGGAGCAACTGGGTTACACATATGTGTCCTTTCATTTCAGCGACCATTCAATGCTCCTGCTTTGAAACGTCCACCAGGACTTCGCATTTGGAAGCGCTCTATGTAAAGGATTTCGCAACCTCAACTCAACGCACGTGATTCTGTCGCGTACTACTAACTGAGCTCATTGCGAGCTTTGTTTTTCTTTTTCTGAAATAGGGAGGTCTCGCCTGTAAACCCACACAATTTTTACTTTGCAATTGTGTAAGCCAAAGCGTCACGTTCCTTTCCATCGCATTCGATGCACGAAGATTTTGTTGCAATAAAAAAAAACGGCGATGCGCGAAAGGCTTACCTGGGTGATTTATTTACTTGAGGCCATCGCTTGCTTGTCGAAAACTCACGACGGTTCTTGTATTTTGTCATAGAATTGTCAGAAAGCGGCAGGGAATGTGTTTTTTTAATGTATTTAGTCGGATTGCAAACGGTCTTGAGACCTGATGTTGTACTGCTGAATTCAGTGCGCAGTCAGTGAGTTGCCGAAGCCATTTACTAATGCACTTGTCTATGGCATGCACTCACCGATCGGCGTGGTGTTTGTTAGCGGTAGGGTATATTTAAAATAATAAAAATAATAAAAAATACAACATATAATAATAGTTCAAATCAAACACATATCATCCTCTACATTTATAAGTTTACAGCGCTAATTGCTCAGGGTGAGCTAGAAAAATAATTATTATAATCTAGTCCAAGCACCTAAGGGAGTACGAAAAGAATTAGCCCCCTTTATCACGAACATTTAGGTAGCGTAAGTTTTAGTTTCTAACTTGTTCCAAAAGTATTCATTCTTGATGCTTTGTTGCCGGTTATCCTAGTCAATCGTTTCTTCTTCTTGAATAAGGTCCCTAATTTTTAAAAAATGCTCAAAGCAACTACAGATTTTATTAGTAAGGCAGTTGTGTGTTATCTGCAAAACAACACAAAAAAACATATCGAGATGACATGATGCAAAGGCACAAAAAAGTCGCAGCTTCGCCGCAAGGGCGAAGCAATGAATGCGATAGCAAGAAACTAATACTATACGAAGTGATGCTCGCCAATGGATACTCTCAGTTTGAACAGCGCTCCTGTTGCAAAGGCGGCCAAAGCAGCGAAGGAAACTAGAGTGCTTCAAGTGTCGAGCTGTGACACTTGATAGTTCAAGCTCATCTTCTGTTTGTTCGTTTAGCGGCGTCCCTTGAGCTCGGGTAACTTTCGTACACTCCGTAACATGAGCGCGGACATCACGGTGAAAGCGTGAAACATCCCTCTTCCCCTCAGCACGAGAAAACCGCGCGACCAGACAGCGGAAGGGCAAGGTTCTCCCTGCGCAAATACAAGAAGAGGCGAGCGAGCTCGCCGACGACTTTTAAATCTGCCCGTCGCGCTACTAGCGCCCTCTCGCTGGTAATGAAAAAACGCTTATAAGCGCCTAGCGTCTCTGAGTCCGTCCAGCGGTAAAGGGTGTGTATGTAACGCTCGCCGTTAGCTACATGGAGGATCTGCGCTTCGTGGGGTAGTGGTTAGCGCCACCCGCTGCGGAGCAAGAGGTCCCTAGTTCGATTCCGCGCTTCGGAAGCATTTCTCTGAATTATTTTTCTTTGGGGCTTTTATTTATATATACATACTTATACATATACGGTGCATGACGGCAGCGACGGCGACGGCAAAATTCAGCCGAGACTGTCCATGTAATTGCTATCGCAATAAAAGAATATCTGCTGTGACGCCAACAGCTGGGACAGCGACTGCAAGCTTTGTTTTTCTTTTTGGAAATTCGCCTATAGGTACAGAAAATACCAGGGCTGAATGACTTAAACCATATATGTAAGAGCAATAGACCATTCGCCTCGTAGGATCAAGGCCCGCTATTCGTAAATTGTGTTAACGGTGTAAGCCAGGGCATGTTTACGAATGTGTTTCATTACAGCCGATTACTATATACTGGAGCTGGCATCTCCGAATGGTCCAAGGCGGTTTTCTGGACAAGTATATGTCACTGATTTGGCGGAATAACGCACCTGCAGGTAGTCGCCGCACCACAACGTCATTCTGCTGGTGGTTTTGCAGCGTCACTGGTGGAACTTGTCATCATAACAAAGTTTTGGGAGACCTGGCCACTATAGGGACGTTGTTTCTTTCGTTCGACAGCCGCTGACTCGTGTACTCCGTCGTACAAATATGACGCGCCCGCGTTTAGTAACACCACCATTTGGCAAAGTGGACCAGGGCGCTCAATTTCGCTGTGGGTGCAAATTCTCCACCCAAGGGTAAGTCCGCCAATCACTTTGCTGGTCGCGGTATTTGCACTGATTATGTGTAGGGGGTGACAAATCTTATGACAAATAAGCGTATTAGGAACCGAATAAATCATCGGTAGATGGTCAGGGGAGCCACGCTGTGCTCACACAAGATTTATATTTACCACGCCGTGTCTATCATCAATTTCAGTTTTCTGCGGCGACGTTCGGACTCTTGCACACGTGATGCATCTACCGCCTGGAATGCTTCAAGCAAGCTCAGGTCAACTCAGTTGCTAATTACATAACAGATAGAAAGTAGAGTATTGTTAGGATAATCAGGAGCTCCTAAATTTAGGAACTGTTCGACAGACCTCCCTTTTTAATCGAAGTGATGCTGAACGTGGTCCCCAAGCTTCCCTTTCTATTATATCTTACCTGCGTGGCAGACTCTGTCGCAAGAAGGTGGTAAGGAAAAACACTCACCTCACGTACTTCCTGCCTCGTCTGAAGCTTTTGAAAGAACTCATCATTATTTAAATAAGACAACAACTAACACGTTCACGCTACTCGGAATTGTACGACGTCGCCAGTGCAGTTTCTGTACATGTGGACGTTTGGCTAAGTCCCGTGCACACTGCGGCATGCACAATAATGAAATTCTCCGGGTCCGCACGATTCCGAAGACAAACCAGAAATGTAGAGTTGAACAAGACAAGAAGACACGGAGAAAATCTGCCAGGCCATCCAGTCTTGACCAGGCCTGGAATACCCGCGATACCTGGTGGACCGGCCCTGTGCGCCAGTAAAAGTGCAAGCATTCCAGGAATGAGGAAGCCCCCCATATGAGAGCGAAGATGTCGGTCTCTCTATCACAATGATCCCTTATACTTAAACAAGTACTTGTTTCGTCCTTTCTGTATACAAAATGACTAGTGAGAAAATGATTTCACTTGGGATGTGAGACCAAGGAGACTCTCTTCAATGTTCCTGAGTTTTGGCGTGGCTCTGTGGTAGAACAGCTGCTTGCCGCACAGAAAGCCTGAGTTCGATTCTCACTCGAACCGAAGGTTGTTATTATTTATTTTATTTGTATTCATGTGATTCAAGTCTCCAGGTTTCTGCTCGGTACTTACCTACGGAGCAGAAACCTGGAGACTTACAAAGAGGGTTCAACTTAAATTGAGGACGACGCAGCGAGCGATGGAAAGGAAAATGATAGGTGTAACCTTAAGAGACAGGAAGAGAGCAGAGTGGGTCAGGGAACAAACGGGGGTTAAGGACATCATAGTTGAAATCAAGAAGAAGAAATGGATATGGGCCGGGCACGTAGCACGTCGGCAGGATAACCGGTGGTCATTAAGGGTAACTGACTGGATTCCAAGAGATGGCAAACGCGTGAGGGGGAGACAGAAAATTAGGTGGGTAGATGAGATTAAGAAGTTTGCAGGTATTACGTGGCAGCAGAAAGCACAGGACCGGGTTGATTGGTGGAACATGGGAGAGGCCTTTGCCCTGCAGTGGGCGTAGACAGGCTGATGATGATGATGATTTTATTTGCATGTTTCTAGGCTTTTCCCTCGCAGACAACGCTGATTTTCCCCTCATAACCAACGATGCTCACACCGACGCCCACACCGACGCCGATGCCGACTCGCGAATTTATGTGGAACGCGAATTTTTGCGAAACGAGCTCTTTAACGCTATCGCGTTAAAAATGAAAACTGGTAGACAACCGCATCATCGAGTTGATCTTCAATGAAGAAAATGTTACAGTTATGCGGACTGGCAACATTACCGAATATCCCAGCATGCCAAATGGGTGGTTTAACGTAGGGTGGTTTCGTAACAGGCGAAAACTTCCAAGCGGATGCGCTTTCGTCAACACTTATACGCAACAAAGTGGCAAGTAGCAAATACTTTCTCGAAGGTAAATACGCGATACGCCTCTTCGTTGAGAGCCAGTGATCTCGCTGCTTCAAATTCAGTCGAGCGTTGTACACAACCTTAGAAAGAGCAGGGTTTTTGCATCAGCTCCAAAGGAGATAATGAAGCTTTGAGAGGATACACTGTAACGTTTTTTAGAGCGGAAAGCGTTTTATTGCTGCGGCTCGATAAACATTGGCTAAGCGAATAATATCGACTCATGCGTGACGTTTTCACTGTTACGAAACGCCACGTGCTCATCCATGAAGTGCCTCCTGCGTCACAGCGTTCGTTTTATAGCATTTGCTGCATTCTCTATTACTACTTTTACACCACGTACTATACTTAATAAATTTCTCTGCGTCGCGTTTGTTTCTGTTTGTTGTTGCACTAATAAAGCACTTTCGCATTAAAAAACACGACGATTTTATGATCCCCGATTTCAGGGCTCGTGCACAAGTGCCTAGACCCCTCGTTTTACTTAACTCGAAGCGACGTCCTATGCGGGGTTACCCTTTCTTTGTAGCTCCTTCAAGTTTTCGGTCTAGATCTTAAGTGCGCAAGCCACACTCTCGAAGTTCATCGAACGAACTTCGCAATCTCTTTCGAAGAACTTCTATGAAGGGAGATGCATGTTTGAATTCTGACCAGAGTGAAAAGAAAAACAATTTGGTGCTTGTTTTTCTCCAGCTTCTGTTTTCTTCTGTTTACGAGGCTGTGACTACTGCAGAATTGTATAAGGTTCGCTAACGCGAGAGAGCCTTCCAACGGTTATATGAAACCTGAGAAACGGCTCACAATGTCAATATTGAACTTGGAGGGTACATTGTGTACATTTTTGCCTGGACAGCTTTCTAAATTATTTGCTAGATACTTCCTAGATCTAGAATTATTTGCTAGATATTTGCTAGATCTTTTGCTACAGCTTCATTGAAATCAACGACGAATGATGTATGATAAATTATTCTGGGAGTAAATGTGTTTGTAGCAAACGCAGTGTACACACCATGGGCCAAGTTTTGAAACTAATAAATTATAGCGTTTCAAAAACAGCGGTTGTCGCATTGCGCAAAAGTTACATATATCTTTGGTAGTGTATTCGCCTATGATGTGTCATTCTGGTCCTTATGTCGTCTACTTAATATTAGCGCATGGTGTTTTTCGCTCTTGCCTTTCTAGATCGGCTTAAAGACAGCCAACTTAGCGTCAATTGACGTGTAAAGAAAGTGAAAATGATATCGCACCGATTAAAAAGAATTATTTTGAAAGTGGGCCTGGCTATCTTTACCATAATCCACCATCGTGATTGACTGTTTTCCATCAGAGCAGTGAATATTGTAGTGGACATGGTGGATACAATGTGCGTGCTGTGGTGTGCCTCACTGAATGCATAAATAATCCGGTTTTAGCCGGCCCCCTCACCCCCCTGAGCGAATGGTAAGCCTACGCGTCTACAAGCAGATCGAGAGAGCGAGCTGCAGTTCACGGCAACAGTTGTACACGGTAAGCGTCTTTTCTGAGCTGGACGAGACGTCGACCATGTGCATCTATTAATGTCAAGATTAACTGCTCTCTTGAAGTCCCGGCTCAAGGCTGTCAACTGAGTGTAAGTTGGCACATTCTTCCGCAATAACAGCCGAGCTGCACGAACCTCTTATAGTTCTTTATGCAAGCATACATCAGCAGTGCACACGTACAGACAGCTGTGTGTTCACATAAAATCCACGAAATTGCGCCCTGCAGATTTTATTCAAGTTACGAAAAGTGTATATGAACCCCAAAGATACAATGGGTAATTGCAATATATATTGTAGCCACATGCCTTAGTAGGCATTCCTCAAGAGATTATATGTCAGACCTTTTGAACAATGCCTACTGAGGCAGGTGCCTTAGCAGGCATTGTTCGTACTGAGGTAGCGTACTTTGACTTGTATGTCTACAAAACTTCAAAAACTATTAAACCATACTACAGTGATCTCTCATTTGTACGAAGGTCGGTGTAACGAATATTTCAGAATAACTAACTTTTAGAAAATCCCCGGTGATTTTTCTGTGCATTCTATCAAAAATCTTTCAGTTAAACGAATTTCCTAATGGTGAATATTTCAGTTCTACGAACTTGATCCGCAGACCCAGGCTCATTTCTGATGTCACTCCAACGAGGCTTTGCGCTGTGCAGCACTAGAGTAGGCCGATGCACACCTCCCCCAAATTGCCCCTTCATCGGCGGCGGTGCAATATAACTTGTGTATGCAGCGCCGCGGAGGCAAAGCCGCCGTGCGGGTCACGAAAATAAGCCGCGAGCGCGTCAGTTCTTTCTTTCTTTTTTTTTCTGTCTCATCAGTAGTGTTTCGCAATCTTCGTTTCGAGTAACAGCGCAGTTCGTGCGCCCACTTTCGAATGGCTTGGAGGAGACGGAAGCGATTGTCTCTATCAAACAAGCTCAGAAAGTTACGACATTTCGTGTGACCGCAACAAGCTGTACCAGAGGTAGTGCACAAAAACGTAGAAACGTAGACGCTTCATATTCTAGTGGACATTCAGTTTAGTGAGCTTTCACTTCAGTGAACTCTCTCATTGCGTCCCTTGAAGTTCACTGAAGTGAAAGTTCACTGTATATATGTACTTTCAATACAACATCAAATCTCAAAAATCCTTCAATTGTGGCCCAATAATTATTCAACCGAACTGTCAGAAAGAATTCTAAAATCACCGTGTGCTTTAAATAACAAGTCAACTACTGTTCAACTACTTCTCTTTCAATAAACCTTTTTTTTTTTTAAGTTTGATTGGCCAATTTTCCATAGGTGTCAATATTAAGCGCAATGATTTGATTTTTCAATGGACAGGCGGACTGTTCGATACAATACGTCAATATTAACCAATGGTTTTTCAATAATTTCTCAATAAGATTTTTTTCAAGAGTATGTCATTGCCTTTATACAAACGCCCTGCATCTCATCATAGATGCGGGGATCATACCAGAAAGGATCGCAAACCTCTCAAAGCGACCTTCTACTGTATTAGTCAATGCCTTGTTTTGTCTCATTTTATCTCTTCAAAGAACGTGTCATGGGCCCTTTTCGATAAAACTTGCAACGCGACTGTGATAAAGAATGGATATGCTTCAATAGAGTCTGGTGCTTGTACAATAATGTAGGTAAGTTATCGTCCTATCTAAATTTCCGCATATTCTTTTATATCTCCTGGCGCAGTTTTCGGTGAAAAGCAAAGTCAATTCCAGCGTATTGCTTGAAGGCAAACCTCCCAAGGTCCTCCCAAGGCTCCCAAGGCTCGTGTTGTGAAGTCTTTCGGTGTCCTACGTCTTTTGCGCTGTTTCAATATGATGTCTCTTTAACCAATATTCCGTTACGGGCTATGGTGATGTCCGATTGCTAAGCGAGATAAACGACACGAAACGCAAGAGAATCTGAACATATTCAAAATAAAAATAGGACATCACGAAGTAAAACGCAAAAAGGAAGTGTAGCAGTATACAGTATAATAACAATTTAAAAGTCCAGATGAATAGAAATTACAAAGCGACAAAACACTAAATATTATGAAAATTAGCTCGCGGCGCCCAATATTAAGAAAAGTGACTTCAAAACACTGAGTTCTTATCGTGTAGTCTAAAACCATGAATTGAGAGAGAGAGAGAGAGAGAGAGAGAGAGAGAGAGAGAGAGAGAGAGAGAGAGAGAGAGAGAGAGAGAGAAAGCTCTTTAATGAAAAACAGAGAATTCTGCCGGCGTACCTAAAGGCGCCTACATGCTACTCTGTATAGGGGAGGGGAGTGAGGACAGAAAGGCCCTAGGAGGAGGAGGGCAGAAAAGGAGAAGGAGAAAAAAAAAGAAGATAATATGATCGCGGTATGTACATGTCACAACGTAATGATGCTGATGTACGTTAATTTACAGTTTATCAATTCGGTGAATGTCCTCGAGGAATCGGAACAGAAATTTTAAAATTTTACGTTGCTGAGAAGGAGAAGACGTAGGTCCGAGTATATTCCTGAGATCTAGCGGTGCTTGGGAAGTTGAGCATATACTACTTTCGAGACAAGTTCTTTCATCTCTGTATGCCTGGCAATCTAATCAATGGCAAAGAAGAACGCTCACCGAGAGAGGGATCAGTTATGGAATCTTACGCCTCAAGACCTCTTTCTCCGCTCCATAGACCCTGACTTAAAAACAAGACTTCCGCATCACCTTCCTCGTCACCTTGAGACACTCTATCATCGTCTTCGCCTCAACGCAGCATTCACCAATAGCTACATGTGCCGCCTTGGTTTGACCACTGACCCATACTGTGATAACTGTGGTGCTCTAGAAACAATAGAACATGAATTGAGTTGTTTGCCAAGTTTGTTTTTTATCTTTACGGACTGGTGTGCATGCGCTCGCGTCTAACACCTATTGAGACATTCGTTGGGGTATCTATTTTGTGGTTATATTTTAACTAATATCATGAAAGTCTGGCGATGGAAGAGATAAGCCACGGAATAACTGCAGTCAGAACAACACGTAATAAGTATAGATTAGGCATTTATCGTAATTACTTCAAAATTGACAAGCATGTGCCATATTCTGTGGCCCTGTATGAGAGAGAGAGTGAGAGGCAGAGGTGGAGACGGGGGTGTTGTATTCGTGTGCGACAACATAGCTGCAACAAAAGAACTATCAGGAGCTACAACATGCTGCGCAGAAAAATCAATATATGGCTTTCTTGAGAGTTGAATGCGGAGTGAATTACAGCGTGAAAAGATGCCGCAACTGCGTGTTTCCGAGAACGGCTTCCCAATCCGCTTTCCTCGAAGAATGGCACGCCGATGCCGCACACCGGTGTGATACCACGAAAAGAACACGTTAGGGCAAACATTGGGGCGACCATTGAAACTGCAATAGTTTTAATCCGTGGTTTGCCAAAAGACTTATATCACATGGCTGGGTAAGCCACCAAATCAAAGAGAGAGAGAGAGAGAGAGAGAGAATGAAAAAAGGAAGGCCGGGAGGTTAACCAGATATTAGCATCTGGTTTGCTACCCAGCACTGGGGTGGGGAAATAGGGGCAAGAAAGAGGGTCTAGTGAGAGAGAGGGGAAAAAAGGGGAGGAAAAAAACCGCACGTACACACAAAAGATAAAAACAACACGCACAGGGACGAAGTTCTTCTTACAATCGTTCAAAAAGGCCGGTCGATCGCAAGAAGCGCAGTAGCGCTTGCATGGCCTTCTTCTGTGACGTTGCGTCTTGTCGGTGGCATAGAATTCTTTCCTCCGACAAAGGTCGGTCGTCCAACTTGTTCAGCGCGCTGCAAAGAGATAGTCGCTGTGCACAGTACAGTGGGCAGTCGCAAAAAATATGTGTAATTGTTTCTGCGTTTCCACAGGGGTCACTGGCTGCGGTGTCGGCCATCCCAATGCGGAAAGCATAGGCGTTGGTAAAGGCAACACCCAACCACAGCCTACACAAAAGGGTCGCGTCTGCTCGGCGAAGCCTTGATGGGACTTGAACATAGAGTTTCCTACAATACTTACTAGAGGGAACTCTGGCGCTAGTGTCTATGGGAGCTGCAATGCATCGCGCTTCAGCCAGCATGGGAATCATGGGTAGTACACGGATTTGTCTAAACTTCGTTCTTTCGGCTCCGTTTGGCTCCGCGTCGCCTGCATCCGCTTTGTCGCAAAACGAAGTTCAGCAAAAATCAGCAGTTTCACTTCACCACTTTAACTTCTTTAGGCTCACGGATTCAAATCTGGTCACGAAGTTCACAACGATTCATTCTTTTATCCGAAAGAAAACCAAAACATAGCAATAAACAAAGCCACAAGTGCGTTCGAAGCCCACAAGCACGAACACTAGGCAAATCCGTGTACTACCCATCATTCCCATGGTGGCTGAACGATCGCAGCGCCAGAGTTCCCTCTAGGTCATTTTAGGAAACTCTATGGACTTGAAGACTTAATCTAGGGTCAAATGAGTGCAGTCGATCATGTTTGAAGTGTGGCTCATTTCATTGTGACGTCGTGCGTTGGCGAGCATGCAAACGAAGCTTTCGTGCAGCGTCGGTCCTAGAAAGCGGTAGTAGTAGTTCATGGTCTTCTGCGTGGGCTGAGCGGGCAGATTGATCGGCCCGTTCATTGCCGATGATTCCGCAGTGACTTGGCAACCACTGAAAAGTGATTTGATGTCCTTTCTCAGTTAGGCGGTGGATAATCTCTGCTATCTCTAGCACCAGCTGTTCGTGCGGCCCGCGACGTAAAGCTGACAGTAGAGACTGTAGTGCCGCCTTCGAGTCGCAGAAAATAGTCCACTTGTGCATCGGTTGGTCATTGACGAATTGTAACGCTTTACGAAGGGCTGCCAGTTCCGCTGCCGTCGATGTTGTTGCGTGAGATGTCTTGAATTTAATTGTCGTAACCAACCTTGGTATCACGACTGCTCCGGTTGAGCTGTTCGGTAGCACAGATCCGTCAGTGTAGATGTGTATGGAGTCTTGGTACTTTTTGTACAAGAGAAGTAAAGTGAGCTGCTTAAGTGCCGGAGACGACAAATCCCTTTTTTGTCTGGACGCCAGGTACTGTAATGTTGATATTTGGTTGAGTAAGGCACCATGGAGGAGTCCGAGGTCTTGCGGCAGGAGTGAAGGAAGTTGGTATTGATTCACCATGGGCGGTCACGCTGGAAATTTCATTTCGCATTGCAAAGAAGCCATAAAATAATGGCGCTGAAGTCACCTGACCTGGTATTTTGCGATTGCTTGTAAACCTAGCTGTTTTAGTCGATGTGTGTGCCCTGTTTTAGATGCGAAGCAGCTTTTGCTCGGGGCTGTGTCCGTCCTTCCCTTACGCGTGCGCTCCCCACTGTGTACGCGCCAACTCTCCCCCCTCTCCTCGCGTGAGCGTGAGGAGTTGGGGTGGAGGAGGTGGCGTGAGCGCTGCCTCTGCTTCGTTTCCCCTCTCCCGTTTCTCTCTTTTATACACGGCTGTGCGCTCGTATATAATGCGGCGCGCGATCGCTTCCGTTGCACTCTCCTTCGCAACGGCGCTATGGATGCTCGAGAAGCTGAACGTAAAGGCAACGCCGGCAAGCGAATCTCGAAGCAGCGAGGCAAGGCGAAGCCGAAGCGCAACGGAAACATTGAGCTGGGGGGTGGGGTAACATAAGTGGTACATAGCATATATACAACTCCACACACAAATGAAAGACACGGAAGCATACAAATGGAACAACAACGGAAACGCAAGTGAACACCCAGTGCTGCTTCGTATCCCCACATGGTTCCCTTTAGTGGGAGATGGTGTAATTTTTAACAGCAAAGCTGTCTAGAAAAATTACACCATCTCCCGCTAAAGGGGACCATGAGGCGATGCGAAGCCGGAGCACTTGCACGATCGCGTTCCGTTGGCGTTCCTTGGGCATGCTACCGACCTCGCGTCGTGGAACGCGAAGAGGGACGCTACGCGCGTCGTATCTTCCATCTAGCCTGGCCGTTAATTCTCACAGGGCGAGCGGGGAACGCGCTCGACAGGCGGGCGAGAGGGGGGCAGCGTAGGAGAGGAGGGAGAAGGGGAGGGGACGCGCATGCGCTCGAGCTCATCGTGGCGTTGCGCAGGAAAGAATTTCAGCATGTCTAGCCCGCGTTTCAGAGGAAGAGTGGAAAGGGGGAGGGGAGAGGGGTATGGGAGAGGGAAAGTGGAGAGGGCAAGTGGAGAGGGGAAGGGGAGAGGGTGTGTGGATGAGTGGAGAGGAGGTGTGTGGAGAGGGTATGCGCATGCGCAGTAAGGGTGGTCACGCCGCACACCACCACCACCACCACCACCACCGGATTGAGCTCCGCCTTAAGATACTTCGCATCTAAAATCGTTCCTTGTGAGTCGATCCAGAAAACTATCATTATCATATACGGGTATGGGCCACACAAATTGGGTAAGTCCCACTACTCACCACTGGTCCACTAAAAAAAAAGATGACAACAGTTAGCCCAACAAATGACTGCGAAGCGACGGCGGCGAGCCGAAAACCCCAAGCACGTACAAAGAGAATACTAGGGAACAGGCAAGGCAACGGCGGCTGCGTGCAGACCCCAAAGCGATGGAAGGCCTACGCCAACAACGACGTCCCCGTACATCTATGGCAAGTGCAAACGCTTGGTTTCAGTGCGAGTTTCTTTCTCTGAAGTGTGGACAACAGTGCTTTGTCTGTGACTCTGTGTGGTTGAAGTTGAACCTCCCTGCGCTGAGACTCAGCGTAGAAACAACGTAGTATCGCCTAGCTAAAGCCTATCAACAACCTAGAAGCAACATTTAACCTGCATTACCTAGCTAGCGCCTAGACACAACCTAGAAGCAACCAGATTAGTCTTCAGAATCGTCCAGTTTCGCTGCTTCAAGCCTTGCGCGGTTTAGTGCAAGTTTCGCCATTTTTGTTTTGTTTTAGCATGCTATCCTAAGGCGAAGTGCACTGAGCTTACTTGTGCATTTTGGTCGTCCAAGGCACAATAAATAGTGGATGCGTGACGTTTACTAAACAAAGTACGCGATCGATTTGTCCAAGCAAATTAGGTTTGTTAATGGTGCGCCGAGCTATCATTTCTATGATATTTACCTTGGAATACAACTTAATATGCGGAATAAAATTATCCGATATCTGGTGATTAACCGACCATCGGTGATATCTGGGCAACCGAAAGATAACAAATGGTAGGATTTAGCAATGCAATTGAAATATAACAGCGAAGTCATTTAATGAATGCCTCGCTGGAGGATAGGCTTTCGGTTGTGCTTTTATTAGCGCTAATTAAACCGATTTCACTTCTGTTAGCTCTCCTTAATAAGAAAATTAACGCCAATAAGAAGCACTCCACGTCGTAGGGCGTGCATTTTGCGTCTAGTTTGGTCGTTCTGTTTACTGGAATATGTTTTGAAATAATACAGCGTCTACAGCGTATATGCACAAAAATACTCGTGGAAACTAGAGTACACAGCCGTCTTTCTGTACTACGTAAGTACAAACGCGCATGATATCATTCATAACGCAACCGATATTACCCAAGATAAATTATCAAAAAACCCTTATAAGTGAGAAGAGGATAAAGGTTTGCGCTTTAAGGCTGCTGCGTCACAAAAGAAAAAGAAATCTCAGCCTGCGCAGAAAGCGCAGCACAGTCACAGCCGAAGCTGGAAGAGCGGCATGTCTAGAGCTCGATGTGAACTCTCTTGGGGCTACTAATACGAGTACAATAGGAAGGTACCCACTACGCCATAAACTGTTATTTTCACGTTGGGAAATACCCGCCACGCCATTATCTGTCATTCTTCGAAGAAACGAGTTGCCAGCTACACATCTGTAAGGCATTGTGTGCATTTTGTTGATGCGACGGCTGATGACGATGACGAAATATGGTTGAACCCTTTGTAAGGGATTGGAGGCTTTAAATCACCCACTAGTTGCGTAATTCGCATTGTCTGACGCCCGGTTGTTATTTCACTCTCCCAACACGCTTTATAATATACGGTAACGTGAGAGAGAGAGAGAGAGAAGGAATTAACTTTATTGAGACCCTGAGGAAATGGAGGCCTTACGGGCCTCCTTCGCGACCAATATAATTGCACTTACGGGGAACCCACTACGCTATCAATCATCATATTTTTTGGAAGTAGGGAAACAGGCACTATGCCATTTTCGTCATTCTACGGAGAGCCGTGGTACCCGCTAAACATCTACAAGGCGTTATGTGCACTATGTTGATGCTGTGCCTGATGACGATGAAGAAATATGGCAGAGCCCTTTGTAATGGGTTGGAAGCATTCAACTACCCACTCGTTGCGCAATTCGCATTGTGTGACGCCTGGTTAGAGAATTCGCGTTGTGTGACACCTGGTTGTTATTTTACTCTTCGACCACGCTATATTACACATGTTAATGTGGTCCCTTCCAGACGTGAAGCCCGTATAGGGTCTTTTTTCCAAAGGAGTTGTAAGCACTGGCATGGCTGTGTGGAAGAACACCGGGCTGGCATGCAGAGAACCCAGGTTCGAACCCCGTTTCATCCTGGATATTTTTAGATGCGAAGCAGCTTATGGCGGAGTTCAATCCGGTGTGCGGCGTGACCACCCTTACTGCGCATGCGCAAGCTCTCTCCCCCTCTCCACTCCCACTCCCCCTTCCCCCTCTCCACTCCCCCTCCTCGTTTAGATAAAAAGCTCGCGTTAGGTCGCACCCACGCTCAGTCACTGCGCCGGCTGCGCCGGTGTCATGAGTTCCAAAGTCAACGTCGGCGCCAGTTGCAGTAATACCTTAACGCCTGCCGAAATCACGCAACAGCAGATGGAGCAGCGGAAGGCTCGACGCGCCGAAGCGCAACGTAAACGTCGGCAAGTGGACCCCGAGCTCCGGGCTAGGGAAGCCCAGCGCAAACGGGAACCTCGGCGGGAAACTGCTACGGATGAAACGAGGGCTCGACATGCTGAAACTCTGCTTCACATCGCCTCACGGTCCCCTTTAGCGGGAGATGGTGTAATTTTTTTTCTTATTTCGTATTTCGCGTCATAGACATAGTGCTATCAGTGAATAGGGCTTCGGTATACGCTCGCATGAGCCCCAACTGTTACAACAGATGTGACGTCATCTTTTGGCATCCGTAGATAGAAGTCTTGATCTCTTTTGTTCATTAAATGTTACTAGAAATATGCCTATATTGGACGTATGCACAATAATATGCACTGCTGATATACCTGCGTTCACTGTATTTTCCAAACGCGAATCGCGATGCATGTGTTAATGATACATCAGTGTATAGTGCGGAACTGCTAGCTTTTAAGGGTATAATTGGATAAACATGTGGTAGTAATTTGTTTGATTATCCTGAGCACCTGGCCATCTGGCTGGAAAATGAGCCTGTCTGATGCAGTGAAGAAACAGGAGAGAGAGGATTGACAGGGATGTAACCAGTCTAGAAAAACAGTTATGCCACCCTGCACTGGGGGAAGCGATAGGGTTGTTTCAAAGTAAGAAATGGAGATGTGCTTTAAATAGTTGCAAGTGACGCCCTTTCCTGCCTTGAATTCTTTGTGCCTTGGGTTTCGTCGTAACCATTTTGATCAAGCATGAACCGAATAACTCAAACTGATGTTGTTTTTTTCAAAGTATACTGTTATTTGGTTTCTTCAGAACACGGAGACGCTCTCTGTCATCTATGAATTGAGAGCACCTGTTTACACATCAATACAGGCACACCGCTTACTTCTGACGTAAGGATGAGGGGCAAGCTTTACGCCATCCCTCGCAGAACAGCGTTCGGCCAACGCTCTGAGCTACTCCGTAGGCGAGAGGAGGAAGTGTGCGTAGATGGGTGCGGGGTCGTCTCTGAAGATCATTCCAGGTCATGCGTTTCCATTTGTACGATGTGCTAGGCACACGCGTAAATATTCACGCAATGCCGAAACGACAGCCGAATATACAAATACATGCTCAAGGATGTTGCGATATGTGTGGAGTTCACCTGTTTACAAATGGCCGACACTTGGCGGCCCCGTGTCGTGGAACCTATGTCATCAGGGTTTTTCGATAATGCACGGGAGAGCTGCACATATACGACGGAAGACCGCGTGCACCTGAGTTCGCACGCTGCGAGCTTACAAGAGTGCATTACTATAAGAGCGCATTGCCAGCTCCATATTTTCTACGGACCTCACGGAATATAAAAACAAATGGTAGAGAGTCATGAAGCAAAAGGGAGAGTTGGGCTTGTTAATTGGTGGCTTGGTGCTCATATTGAACAGCGCAAAAAAACGAGACAAAGGAAAGACTGCACAACACGAGCGCTGACTGACAACTAAATGCTCTATTCAAGCACAAAGAAAAGAAAAAGGAGCCGTTGCCGCCGCGTGGGCCTCGCGGATCTGCGCATTCCAGAGGAGTGACGTCATAGCCGCGGTAGACACACTGGCGCCGGCGCGTGCCCATCTCTCGCCTCCTTTGCGCAACAGCCAAGTATCACGCTGCTCTGGGCGTTGGGTCCAAAGAGACGGCAGCGTGTGACTACACTGACCACCGAGCCGTCTTTGTCGCAATATAGAAATGACGTTGAGCAAGAAATAAGTATACATGTGTCACATAATGCGTATACCGTGTGTGTGTCATTTAAAGGGCCCCTCACCAGCCCACATAGCAAATTTTAGTTAGACGCTGGAAGTTGTTGTGTGCCGAATGCAGAGCAGTATGCCGCAAGAATTTTTGAAATCGGTTCATTACGAGCTGAGAAAAACAATAATTTGTAGCGGCGCGAAACCATGATGCGAGGAGGCGAGTTTCAAACCCTTGCCACTCGGCCCGTGTAACCTTAGCAAGCCAAAATCCCTTCCCTGCCCTCTTCACTTGACACATACGCATGAACACGTCATGCGCATGCATGACCACGTGCGCATGACGTGCGCGAGCCAGCCCGAGCATGCGAGCGGCGTTGCACGGCCGCTACCGGTTTTTTTTTATGTAGCGGCCGCGGGCGTTTTGTCGGCGTTCTCTGTGGTGTACTGCCTGTTTCTGCGGGACGGGCATGAAAGTTGAGACATTTCTACGGGCACGACAGTGGCGGTATCATGAGCCAGTGCCGCATTAACGTTTACTTGGACGCGGTAGAATAAATGAGCATAATGAGTGCTCGAACGCGCCAGAACATCACTTTCGTTTCCAGGGCTCGCGTCTGCTCGATGCGCTAACCGCGGGGACACGAACGCACGGGAAGGGGAGGCACATTAGTCCCGCATCTCGCTGCAATTGATGAAAAAAAATGAAAAAGACGCACACATTCCCTTTGTGTTTCTCATTATTTCTCTCAAGTTTTATTAATCTATTCAAGCAACAAATTACACAAACTACACATATCGTGTCAAATAATTATCGCACTGTCACGTGGTACTGTCGGCGACGTCAGAGCACAGTCGTCTACGTTGAGGAGCGACGTCACAGCACTACCATCTACGTAGGGCAATTTTCTCATGTACGTCATCCCCTCATTCTCTAAAGCGCGCGCCCGCGAGAGGAAGGGCAAGCAGCGTTCACTTTGAAATTTGACCCATTTCCGCGGCGCGTAGCGTTGCAAATTTTGGCAGACGTGATCGTGAACGCCCAGTGAATGCATTGCGCTCGTTAGCTCAAAATTGTCAAACCTGGTGAGGGGCCCTTTAAGCAGCGGTAAGCATGATAATCAAGCTAATCCTAGACAACCTCGAGAGCTAGGAATAATCAGCTGACGCTTAGCTCACGCAACGTATATCCTGGCATAGCCGAGCTAGGCCATTACAATTTTTTATGTCTCGTCTGCGATCAACACTACCTGAGCGTGCTCTCAGTGTGTACTTTCGAACCTGTGTTCTGTATTTTGTCACACTTTTAACACTAAAGTGTTTTATGCCGGGGTCCACCAAGACTTCAGTGACGTATTTCCGTCACAGAAATGACGTCGAAAAAATATACACTATCAGATGGCAAAGAAATAAAGGTACCGTCAACGGGCATCGAACCCACGACCGCTCGGTCCGCAACGACAGATGCCGGGCACGCTATCCACTGCGCCACGGTCACAGACTACGGAGGCTTTACGAACGCGCCTTTGATATCTACCACTCTCCCGGTCGGCGGGGTGGTGTTGCCCTCTGGGAGCGGTAAAGTAAAGTAATTCGTCATTGCTATGGCCTCTGCGATTAGCACCTGCAACGCGTTACACGTCCGTCCTATTCGGCGCGTTTTCAATAGAAGTTGAATTTTGTCAATGCCTTAACACACCGCGAGGTGGCAACCTTTGCCCAAGCATGGTAAAAGCGTCGGCCTCGCTCAGCATCACGCTAATACAAACCAAAAATAGCTCTGGGACGCGCGCCTGCCTCACCTGGCTGTAACACCGCGTTCCGCGCTCACCCCGAGAAGAATCGCAGCCGGGCTACCGGGGCAGCACGACGCACTTCGCGTTTCCCTCTAGCCCTGCCGTGTTCAATCACATTTTAACATGCCGCGGAATGGCGACCAAGTTCTGCGTCCAATATGCGGCACTCTTCTGGCCATCACACCTCGTTCTCTGATTACGCTTTCACCGTTAACTACTACAGCTACCACAAGGGTTTGTTTAATCATTTAACATGGACGTTAGTCGTCGGGATGGAGATGTACCACCAATCATCAAAGTGGGTGCATACACGTTAAAATGCGCCATTAGCTGCCAGACATCAATATACATTGTGCAAACTCTCTTATATCAATGTACTGTAAGCATTCAGGTACTTCTGTAAGGGCGAGGTTTACTTTCGTGTTATTCCGATTCCTATGACGGAGGGATCAACCGTGTTTTTTGCCTTTGTGCGTGCGCGGGATTGTGCGCGGTGTATGTATGTGTGTATGTATGTATGTATGTATGTATGTATGTATGTATGTATGTATGTATGTATGTATGTATGTATGTATGTATGTATGTATGTATGTATGTATGTATGTATGTATGTATGTGTGTATGTATTTACTTAAGCACGTGTGTGCGGGTGATAGTTATCATAAAATGGAATGGAGGAAAGCCGGGTAATGTTAGCGCCACGCCATAGCAAGGGTCACAGCTTGTAGCTTTCTCCTCTCTAAGTAAAAGTATCCCCCATTGTCTTTTCTCGTGTATCTGCACTATTACGATAAAGGTAACTAAACAACGCATATCGTTGTACTTTGGAACATGCCTTAGTTATGATGAGAGGGCTCGCTTCATTACAACATGGAAAGCTTATACGCCTATTTATGGTAGTGGAGCCGATGAATCCAGAGGTACCAACAGGGCCAGGTGTACAAGGAGTTTACATAACTGCTCATTGTACGCCAGGATCGTCAGCGAGAACATTCAGCGCACGCCAGAAAGTGTCTGCTTTCGATGAAATATTTGTTAACTTACTGCGGCGGATCCTGCGTCTGGCGGTGCTTTCGTCGGAAGACTACATTTGTCTCTGAGACGCTCCAGCAGCAAGTGTCCGATGGTTGGCGCAGCCGCCATTCTTCTCGCTGGGGTACGCGTTTTAGCGCACAGGATACATGGGCACAATTTCCTGCCACTTTCTGCGCAAACATAAAATTGTGATATCTGCATAAATTTCAATCACCGTGTTCAATCCTGTCGCTATAATATGTTTCTGAATAACTCTACATTAGTCAACTTTTCTTGTACACGCAGTTTATCAGGTTAAGTGGAATATCTTTCACCAGCTTACCCTTATCAAGCCTTGTCCTTCCATCCGGTTAATTCAGAAAAATTGTCCGTTGCTACAAGGCTCAAATATAGAAAGAGACAGCGTTTACGGGTCTGTAAAAGCACCACATACGCCTAACAGCCCAATACCGAAAGTTTTTGCTCGTTTTATGGAGTGTGTCCTATGTGTACTGATGGGTCCGTAAGAAGAAACACTTGTAACAGCCAATGCATGGAATGTACAGAATGGAGTAAGGTGCATGAAATGCTTGCCGTTTAGATTTCCCTGGTGCTCTCGAATGGAAACAGATTTAGCCTTATGGCAGGGGCTGATATTTTTACATGTGCCCATACGCCACTCAATTAGGCCAGCAAAACATTCGCATGCGTGAGGTAGCATGCGTCTGTGTGTATGGGCCTGCACGGTTGATAGGTGGATGGATGTTCGTCAGCCGTTCGTAATGGCAGGTGGTGGTGGCATCAACTTCAGTCAACTGACGCCTCAGGGTGGCTCCACGCGGAAAGCGACTCTTTCGGCCCAGGAAACGATGGCCAGCTGTTTCTCCCGGTCGGGAGTTCTGATAAGTTCATCCCATGTTAATTTTGAGGGAGCTGGTAGGAGCGATTTTGGAGGGGGAAAACCGCCGCATCCCCACATGATGTGATCTTGGGTAGCTAGTGCATTTTGAGTACAATTTTGACAGTTTGGTTCGAATTCTCCGTTCGTGATAATTGCCAGTATATGAGGACTGGTGAAAGAGTGCGTTTATATGCGGCGTAGGATGGTGGCCTGCGCTCTCGTGAGGTCGTCATCTGGCGGAGGGTAAAGCCTCCGTTCGTTTGCGTAGTACTTAGTGACGTCATTATAAGAAATCAGTGCCTCACCCGGGAAAACCGGGTCCGAGGGTCGCACCTCCCGGTTAGTTAGACCTCGGGATACACGATGCGCCTCCTCATTCCCCGGGTTCTCGAGTGGGCAGGGACCCACACAAGCTCGACGGTTGCTTCTCCCCGGTCTTTTTTAAGGATCCTTGCCGCAGGGACGGCTACGCTGCCTTTAGCGAAATTCGTTATTGCGCGTTTAGAATCGCTTATGACCGTCCGAGCGGAAGTGCTCGCGATGGCCAGCGCGATGGCAGTTTCTTCCGCCTCCAGAGCGGACGGGACTTTAACAGAAGCAGCGTTTAAGATTCGCCTCTCTCCGATCACTACACTCAAGACGTATAGCTGTTCGTTCTGTTTTGCTGCATCTACGTACACTGCAGTTTTGACGTTGTGATACTTGTCCTGTAGGGCCCTAGCTCTGGCAGACCGCCTTCCCTCATGTCTACCAGCTAACATGTTCTTTGGAATTGGCTTCACTACCAAACGACGCCTTATAGCCTGCCGCAATGGAATTCTTCCCGCTAATTCCATGAGGGGGTTCAACCCCAGATTGTGTAATATTTGCCTACCCACCTCCGTGCGAGATAAACGGGCCTGCTGTGCTATTTTGCGAGCCTCAATAAGCTCTTCAAGGGTATTCTAGATGCCCAAGTTGAGCATTTGTTCAGTGCTGGCATACTTAGGGAGTCCTAGAGCCGCCTTATATGCAGTACGTATTATGCTGTTGATTTTTGCTTTATCCGAAAGGCGTAGGTGGTAGTATGGGAAGGAGTATACAATGCGGCTGACCAGGAAGGCTTCAGTCAGCCGGCATAGGTCTCCCTCCTTCATTCCGTGATGTCGCGTGGCTACGCGCCTAAGGAGGCCGCATATCTGGCGGGCCGTGGCTTGCAGCCTCGTTATCGCTTCAAAATTGTGCGTATTGTGCTGCACCAGCATTCCTAGGACTCGTATCGTTAAGACTGGCGGGACTGGTCCATCCTCCATAATCACCTGTATGGGGGTAACCGCATCTCCCGCCGTCCCAGTTTTGACAGATTTGTTTCTAATAATTAGTAATTCAGAATTTTTAGGAGAGCACGCAAGTCCGTTACGCCGGACGAAGCTCTGCACCGTGTCAGCTGCTTTTTGGAGTGCATCTGTGATTTCCCCATCCGATCCACTGTTAGTCCAAATGGTGATATCATCCGCGTATATAGAGTGCTTGATAAGCGGTATTTTCCCTAGGAGGGAGGGGAGAGTTCGCATGGTGACATTGAACAAGAAGGGCAGAGGACCGCACCCTGAGGAGTGCCCCTGGTTCCTAAAAGGAACTTTCCACTCGTAACTTCCCCTAGGTGAAACTCGGCTGTCCTTTCTTTAAGGAAATCCGCAATGTAGCTATGCATTCGCTGTCCTACATTCATTTCGGATAAATTGGCTAGGATCGATTCATGGGACACGTTGTCAAAGGCTTTGCTAACGACCAGTCCAAGAATAGTGCGTGTAGCTCTAATGGGACCTGGATGGAGAATGTCGTTTTGAATTTGCCACATGATATCCTGTGTGGATAGATTTGGCCTAAAACCGACCATGGTATCCGGAAAGAGCTTCTCTTGTTCTGCGTATTCATTGAGTCTGTTTAAGATCGTAATGGCAAACAGTCATTACACAAGAATTGGCCGTGTCGTTGTCTTCATTTTTTTTTCTTCTGCTGCTTCCGTTTTCCTGTTGCGTATTTGTCACTTGTGTTCTGAGCACGTACGTGTACGCTGTTCATTCCCGGTTATGGCCTTCAAGAGTACTGAACTACGTTGTTATGTGCAGTAAAATAGAGACAGGCGCCATGGACTGAAATTTAAATCGAAGAGCGAAGACAAACACAAGCATTCAAAATATCGGAACTATTACGCGGACTTGAAACAAAAAAAAAAGAACGCAATATTAACTTGGGCGCATGGACGCTTTGTAAGAATCTTGCAGAAGTGAGAATCATTGTTGACGACAGTGTTCGGACTATTTGGATTTTTTTAATTTAGAGTTTACAGCGCCGCTTCGAGAAACCGGGACGATATACGAACGAGAAGTGAAGACTAGTGAACTTTCCAATAAGACTTCACTTCAGTGTGATATGAGCTCTCGTTACATAGCGCGCGTCTGTACTTTGCGTCTTTATTGCGCGGAATGCGTACATCACGCGAAGGTAGCACTTTAACGACGTGTCTGTCAATATCATTGGTATCAAACTCACCTCAGCTAGCGGGCCGGGACTGTGAAGAAGGTTGGAGCGGCGCGAAGGGTGGGCGGCGCTGGAGGTTTGAACAAATTGTCAGATAACGTTCGTCATTAGAAAGGCGTGTCGCATACCTCATATATTGGTCATTTATGAGGGAATTCGGCGTCAGCATTCGCGAAACGAATCGATACTGGTCTCAAGAATGACTACAATAAAGACGCCGATTCTGAAATGTAGAGTTTTTGCTCCACGGTTATGCTTCAACACATGGTGACCGCATGGGGTTCTTCACGAAAAAGAAAGATTGAGAGCAATCACGCCTAAGAAGCTCATGAACATACTAAAGACAATAAGAAAAAAGGGGGACATGAGGCGATGTGAAGCAGCGTTTCGGCATGTAGAGCCCGTGTTTCAGAGGGGGAGGGGAGAGGGGGGAGGGGAAAGGTGTCCATGAGAAGGGGAGAGGGGGAAGTGCATAGGAGGTGTGCGGAGAGGGTTTGCGCATCTGCAGTAAGTGTGGTCACACCGCACACCACCATCACCGCCACCGGTTTGAACTCCGCCATAAGATGCTTAGCATCTGAAATGTGGGATTAAGATAGTCATGTGCGGGCCGGGCCGCTAGCGAAAGGTCCTCGGGCCGCGTGTTTGAGACCCCTCGTCTATATCATGAAATACTATCTAAAGAAAAAAAATTTTGGTGTATATCAAGCGAGCGAAACGGCCGCGAGCGCATCATGAGCGTGGCATGTAAATCATGTCGCGCATGACTTGCCTGTCACGATTTTCATGCTACCACCTCTCATTTACGTTCGTCATACAGGCGCGTCGCGCAATACCAATTTTGGCGTATATCAAGCTAGTGAAACGTCCACGAATGCACCATGAGCGTGGCATGTAAATCATGGCATGCATGTCATGGTTTTCATGGTACCACCTGTTATTCACGTTCTTGATACAGTCACATCGCGCAATACCAATTTTGGTGCATATCAATCTAGCTAAACGGACGCGAGTGCGTCATGAGCGTGACATGTAAATTATGTCATGCATGACACGCGTGTCATGATTTTCATGTTACCACCTCTAATTTGCGTTCGTCATACAGTCGCGTCGCGCAATACCAATTTTGGTGTATATCAAGCCAGCGAAACGGGCGCGAATGCACCATGAGCGTGGCATGTAAATCATGGCATACATGACATGCATGTCATGGTTTTCATGTTACCACCTGTTATTCATGTTCTTCATACAGTCACATCGCGCAATACCAGTTTTGGTGTGTATCACCCTAGCGAAACGGCCGCGAGTGCGTCATGAGCATGGCATGTAAAGAATGACGTGTATGACACGCTGTCATGATTTTCATGTTACCACGTGTCAGTCATGTTCCTCATGTCGAAATGTCTCGTCATACCAGTTTTCGTATATATCCATTCATTTAAACGGCCGCGAGCGCCTCGACACCATGTCATGTAAATCATGCCCCGCACATGGCATGCGTGTCATGATTTGCACGTTAGGACCTGTTATTATGTTCGGCATGAACTCTTGTCACGTCATACCAGTTTTGGTATATATGAAATTAACGGAATGGCCGCAAGAGCCCCAAGGCCGTGGAATGTAAATCATGCTGTTCATGACACGCATGTCATGATTTGCATGTTATGACATGTCATTTATGTTCGTAATACGGTCATGTAATACCATACCAATTTTGGTATACTTCCGATTAACGAAACGGCCAGGAGAGCACAAAGTCGTAGGCGGCTAGATAGATAGATAGATAGATAGATAGATACGCTCAAACTCGCAGAAGTTCGCTAAGAAATGCTTCGCATTTAAAAAACGTTGAACACGAATGCAACTTCCGAAATATGTTGGATGAGACCTGTAATGGCTCGGAATGCAATATCGTTTGCGAGATATCATAACCCTCGAAAACAACTGGATCATGTTACGTTTTACTGTTTCCCTCCGTCATTACAGGCTTGCATCGCTGCACGGGATGGTATTTCCTATTTCGATATTTTCTGCAAAGTTCATCAATATTCAAGAAAGACAACACTAAATGACATTCCCCAAAACGGGGACATATATTAGAGTTGATACACCGCCTCCTGATTTTAGTAATTTAATATCCGCAGTGCATAAACATGGAAATAGTAGAGGGTCTGCCGCAACCGCTGTTTCGAAATATTCCACGTCCCCATCATGCGCGTATCGCGTGTGCCTGCCGTAGCAGCGCATACGTAGAACCTCATCACTCGACCCAGCGGGCCGTCATCCTATCCTGGATGGGAATGTATTTTTCTTCGTTTTGGTAGAAACGTGCTCAAAACTACGTTTTCAAACTGGATCTATTTGAATACTTTTATTCTCGAACTACGCTTGCAAAATCTTATGCAAACGAAGCAATACGCTAGGCATATTGCCGTTGTCTCTACGTGATTGCCACCGTGACCACAACAAGTGCCACGGGAATTAAAACGCGTGTCGCAATGGTAGTGGGTACTTCGCATGATATCGAAACAAATATCAATAGGGATAATCAGACTGCGCATGCTCATTAACACGGTCTGCTACAGTGCGGATAGTAGGCGAACAGTCTCTGAGGCGCAGCATCATCCTCACGGCGAAGAAGACTCGCGTAGAAAGTTGCTTCGTTATGAAGGCATTGCGAAAATTGGTCGAGTCGTCGCTGTGCAAATTTTATTCATTTATTTACCTATTTATTTTTTTATTTATTTACATAACGAAGTAGACGGTCATTCGGAGCCCCCATCACGAATGATTAACATCAAACTTCGATAGGATTCGACGTTGCGCTTTGCGCTGCACAAGCTCCACGTGTGCCGTCGGTTATGTTATGTCACGTAGATGAGACACTCTCCTGTAAATTGGCGCAGCTAGACACACGAAGGCAAAAAAAAAAAGAAATGTCCGTTTTTTTCACCTCTTATACGGAAAAATTGAACCTGATATAGACGTGTATACATGGAGATACAAGGAAAGAGCACGCACTCGCGTTAAACGAAATTCTATTTTAAAATCATACTTTACTCTTAGTGCTGTGTTTCAGTATTCTTTTCAGCTGTTTCAGCCTTGATGTATCAGGTTAAAAAGCTTTCAAGGCATTGTTATCGATCACTGCAAGTGAGATTTGCAATTGGATCAGTCCTTAGACATGTATTTAGAGCAACGTCAATGGTGACACCAATAACCTCATAACAGCAAATTGAGGGCATTGAACAAGTTGGAATGACGCCGTCGCTACAAGAATGAGAAACGCAAACTCCGAAATAAACAACCGGCCGTGCTCGCTCAATTGCTGTCGTATTAGACATGAGTTTGGGGATGCAGATTCTATATGCGTCTTCGTCGTCATCAGCATCATCATCGTCATAACCGTGGTCATAACTGTCGTCATTAGTCTATCTAATTTCCACTGCAGAACGAAAGCCTCTCCCAGTGATCTGGAAACCCTCCTGCCCTGCGCAAGCAGGCTCTTTTTTACACCTCCAAATGTATTGATTCCTTCTCTCCAATGAAACATTTGGTGGCCTCTGCCTCGCTCCTGTTCTGTTGGTATTCATTCCGACGTTTTAACAGACCATGCGTTATCTGTCCTCCTCATGACATCACCAGCCCAGGTCCATTTCTTCCTCTTAATACCTACAAGGATATCGGTTACCCCTGTTTCTTTCTCTGATCCGCTCTACTGTCTTCCTATCTATGCGTGTTACCCCCGTCATTGTTCGCGCCATTTCACGCTGGGTGTTCCTTAGTTTAATCTCGAGTTTGTTTGCTATTCTCCAGACATTTGTCCCATATTTTAGGACTGGCGTTTTTCAATGACTGCGCACTTTTAGCTTTGGTAAGAGTCGTACGCAGCAGGTCAGGAGTTGAGAGTGCCTACCGCATGCGATCTTCATTCTTCGGTGGATTTCATTCACGTGGGTAGCATCTCGTATTAACAATTTGCCTAGATGGATACTTTCCTCCATTTTCAAGGCTCCAATTGTCTATCAGAATTGTTGCTCTGTCGCCAGGCTACCTAGCATTATCTTTATCACCCGCATTTTCATCTCCAACACTATTTTGATGCTTTCTCCTTTTAGATATTCTTTTTCTTTTTTAGGGGCGAAGCTCCTCTTAGCCTAACCTTGTCACGCCTCCGTTGTCCGGCGTAACTACCTTTGCAAACTGCCCACTACTTCGTCTTTGCAAACATCCCACTACGACCCATCACCGATCCTTTGCAAACTGCCCACTACTTCGTCTTTGCAAACATCCCACTACGATCCATCACCGATCCATTACTTCACCGACCATAAAGCCGTTATAATGAAGGGGGAACGGAAGCCACCTTTGAAAACTGCTCACTACTTAGTCTTCGCAAATATCCCACTACGCCCCATCACCGATCCATCACTTCACCGACCATAAAGCCGTTATAATGAAGGGGGAACGCAAGCCACGTCTTGCTACCACTTAAGATTAATAAAATTTCTTGTATAAATATATACAGTGTTTGTCACGTCTTTGATGATGTACTGGGCTATCGCTTTGATTACTGGTGGGCGAAACGACTGAAGATTTCACGGTGTAACCGTGATTGCTTCAGGCGCTTCGCCCAAGCTCTTTATCATTCACCCGTGGACATGCTGTGATTTCTTTTTTGCTATTCGCCGCCGCCAATAATAAAAAGTACAAATTCTTCTGCAAACCTGGCCCTAACGAATGCTTTTGAATGGGGGCTGAATACTGAAAATTTTGCCCATACTTCGATCACGCAAAGAAAGCAATGTGGCCTGGATAAACACCCTCAAGAGTGATTTCACTACACAAGCTTCCATCACACTCCCATATTTCGCGCTAGTTATTGTTTAAAACTGTGTTCTTGAAAAAAATTTCTTCTCGAACCTTACTTTGCGTTTAGTTTGCGGGACTAGTGCGCGAAGGGTATCTACTGCCATATTAAACACAATGTTTTGGTCAGGGGCGTAGCCAGAATTTTTTTTTTCTTGGGGGGGGGGGTTCAACCATACTTTATATATGTTCGTGCGTGCGTTTGTATGTGCGCGTGTACATATGCGCAAGCAAAATTAAAAAAACATTGGGGGGGGGGGTGAACCCCCCAACCCCCCCCCCCCTGGCTACGCCCCTGGTATTGGTAGAAGGTACGGTAGCTATTTCCAATCTCACCAATAACACTTTGACTTGGGCGAGTTGTTACATACTCGGATACTCACATCTGACACGTACTTACTATAAGCAAGAGGAGCTTCTAGCTCTTCTACATCTTCTTTGTTATGCGATTAGTAAACATGGTATTGTGGTCCTTCGATAAGCATGAACCCACTAGCTGAGCAGTCACACGTACCATTTACTCGAGAAGCATAACAACGTCTCCTGCCAACAGCCTGGGTAAATTGAGATTGTATGGAAACTTACACGTGAAATGGCCTATGTAACAGTTCGACCTGTCACAGCTAGAAAGCGGTTTGGTCTCTCTTGTGCTGTCAGGGAAACGAGTGATGTTTGGGAGGTCCACAGTTTGCTTTCAGCAACGACATGTATTACACGCGAAGCAGATTTTGCGCCGGGCTGTGTCCGTAGTTCCACTGGCGACCGTCCGCTTTCTACTACCTAGCATATCCATCTGAGTGGGCGCTCGGGCCAAGGAGAGGTCTTCTTCCTCTTGTTCTTCAACTCCCTTGATGATGATACGTGCAGAGCACTTCAGGGGCCCAGACTGCCGTATGCTGTCCTAACTTGGCGTAACGCAGACAAAATCATGTGTGCTGGCACGCTATAGCGCGTTCGGGCCTGTGTAAGGGGCTGGGCAAGACGTTGTGGCCTCTCCCCCTTACGCTCTCTCAGCAATCACGTGATGGCGTAGAGGAACGAGATTCTGCAGACGCCCGATAAACCCGCGTGGGGTGCTACAACAAGAGTTCGGGACGAGTAACAGCAACAGCAACTACAGTGGATTTATGGTGTGCTCCACTTGCAAGGACGCTTTAACATCGGACAAGGTGCCCGTGATGAATGGAACTTTAAGTCGACCCGTGCTCTGTTTCGTATCCCCACGTGGTTCCCTTTAGTGGGAGATGGTGTAATTTGTTTGTAACTGTTGGGGTTCAACGTGCCAAAACCTCTATGGGATTAAGAGGGACGTCGTAGTTGAGGGCTTCGGAAATCTTGGCCACCTGGTGTTTTTTTTTTTAACTTGCACTTAATGCTCAGTACAACGACCTCTAGCACTTCGCCTCCACCGACATGTACTTTGGAACATCGCCTGTAAATGATAAGCAAATAAAAAAAAAACATCCACTCGTTCCTGGAAGCAAGCCTTCAAACGCGTAGGCGGGTGATGCTCGGCGTGCTAATCTTACGCTCGTTTACGCGACGCCCTAGTGTAAAGGCACAACATCGTAAACGACTCCGGTTTCGTCCTTCTCTGTGTTTTCGCTGAGTTTTCTGGTCTAACGCCATGCAGTAACTGCGGCAACTGCCTTTCAGCTGTCCTGTAATCCTCGTAATTACGCCGGCTCTATATAATGGCACGCACGACGCCCTCGAAACTTACGCAAGAAGGGCGGCTAGTGCAACATCACACTACTGCGCACACTGATAGCCTGTACGGTGGCCTTTATATAGTTTCTGGAGCCCTAGTCCCCGCGTAACGCATTTGTACAGTTGCGAGAAAAAGTTTCGAGGTCAGTCGGTGCCGCGGATGTCTTTTCTTTTTTCTTTGCAGCCTGACCATGTTGGTCAAAATCGAGCGGTTTAGCCTAAGCGAGGATATTACGATTTAAAAATAATCGAAACATCCTCAGTATTTCATTAATAAATTTATTTATACCGCGGTGCCAGGCTCTCCGAAATCTCGATTCCGAGATTAACTGCGTAAAATCACCTAATATTTTGTTCACGGGCGCTTCGGACTTCATCAAGTTGCAAATATTTCATTCCAGCAACAAAACCAAACCAGCGATGGGTGTTCTTAGTATGAATTCTTCAGCTGGAACCTTCTATAAGCTCTATTTCATCGCAGTGATCTGCTTTCATAATTCTCGGAAAAATATTGCAAAACACGTGCGAAAATTAATTGTTTTGAGGATGGCCTGCACATAAATTACCCTTGTTACACCGCATTGCGATTTGCTTTGGTACCAATCAGAAAATGTTGTGTCTTACTTTGAGCTAGAAAAAAAACACCAAACTGCAGCGCTGCAGCGATGTTTCGAGTGATTTCCTGCTGATATTGCTTGTAGGAATCAATCAATCTATCTATCTATCTATCTATCTATCTATCTATCTATCTATCTATCTATCTATCTATCTATCTATCTATCTATCTATCTATCTATCTATCTATCTATCTATCTATCTATCTATCTATCTATCTATCTATCTATCAGCCTATGTCGTCGTGCTCTCATGGCCGTTTCATAAACTTAATATGTGTACTAAAAGTCGCATGGTGTTAACCAAGTTTATGACGAATGAAAGTTACAGATCATGACGTCAGTACCATGTCATGTACCTCATGTACATCACGACACAAATAGCGAGGTCTTGGTACTGTCAGGGTCGTTTTATTTCCTTGGTCTATGCCAAAATTGGCGTGACGCGACCTTAGTGCACAACCAAAATGAATTAAAGATCACCACAGGCCTAACGTGATATGCATCTCACGTACGTCACTTCATACCTGTGAAGGTGCCATCGTGATGTAATGGTCGTCGTTGCATTACGTTGCTATTCATCAAAATGTGCATGAAAAGAGTTGCGTGTTTTACCAACATGAATGAAAGGTCAGGACACGGATGTTCTTGCCATACATGTGATCTGTATCATACCACGAATAGCATGAATGGTATTATGCACACGCCCTTAAGTCGTCGTGCGTGTCGTTTGTATGATAACACGAATATCATAAATGATATGCTACACGCACCGTTAAGCCGTCTAGGTCGTTTAATTAGCATGGTATATACCAGGATATCCACATGTGCAAGGTAAACGAGCGATAATGAACGACATGCGATGGCAAAAATGATATGACTTGTCACAAAGGCAAACAATGCACCGTACGCATTTCGCTCGCTGACTGCTTTGCAACACCGATTCTCGCAGTGCGAGCAATCTGTCGCCTTCTTTATTTATTCCTTTATTTATTCATCCATTTATATCGCTGTGGCCTGTAGCCTGCTCAGTATGAGTACAATGAGCAGGATTAAGGCAATACAAAAACAACTTTCTAATTTAAGAATCTTTGGCGCGGCGAAATATAGCAGTAATAGATGTTCTTACCAAGCGAGCAGCTATCTGGTGTTGGCTAACATTTTAAATATGATTACGAGCAAGTAAACAAGATTAACTAAACACGACTACGAGTAACTAAACAAGATAAATATGATTACGAGTAACTAAACAAGAGTATTTTTATCAAGGGGTTTGTCTGTTTCTTAGGCATATCCGAATGAATCCAAGAAACAGTAGGCCAAGGAAACGATGGGTGAAATATTTGCTGGCTTTAACAGTATTGTAGTAATTATGACGTAAATATAGATTGATTAACGGGGATAAAAATACTCTTTTTGTCGGTGGGATCCCATCCCAAAACAATCGCATTACGCGTTCGTTGATCTACGTATTGAGCTACAGCAGAAGACGCTTCAGTATGCACTTTGCGTGTTACTGTAATTAGAAGGTGGGGGTTCAAATCCCACTGACGGAAAGAGTGCTTTTCGTACAAACTAATTCATCTCAGTTTAGGTCATAATTACTACACTACAGTTGAATACAACAATTAATCTCCTCTACGCTATCCTTGCCCTTATTGTCCTTAGGATTCAATAGGCTGGCTCTACGAATAGCTATAGTTACATTGCTGGAAATTATTTTATACATATTCACAGTTTCTGCTGGAATACTGCTTCGATCTGAAGCAATATAAATTGCACGCCGCAATATGAATGCTTTCGTGTGACATCATTAGATCGTGCATTACAAAGGCGATCAATGTGGTATCATATGCTCTGAAAGAGGTAACAGATCATGCGAAGGGAAGCAACGCGAACCTCGAGACTTCACTGCGAAAGCTTTAACGTTCAAGGTTAGTTTATCTTCTTGACTGGCAGGTTGAATAACATTTGTAAATATAAAACAAACTGTGTATACTTAGGCAAGATCAACTCCCAGTTGATAGTTATCGTGGTTGGGATAACTATTTAATGGGAGTTGATAGTTATCCCAACGCCTCGGCCTCAACTTCAGCTCGGACGACATCTTTCACGGGCTTCAGCTTCCTCTGTTTCTTCCTTTCACGGTTCCCGAACTGACGAGGGCTCCATCTTCGGGTCTTCTCCCAAACGTTCTGGATCGTGCTGCCCTCGCGCTCCGTCGATGTTTCCCACGGTTAGGTTGAATAGGGGGTTATCCATGCACAGGGCAGTAACTCTCCCGCTGAAGTAAGGGTCTCAACCTCAATCTTTGCTTCAGGAAGCATTCGAATCGAATTATCAATCAGGCGAACCGTGTTGGTATTACCTGGGAACTCACTGTCTCGGACCAATTCTTTTCGCAAGGTAACAGTGGTGCATCCACTATCTCTTAGTACCGTGACTTCCTTTCAACCAACTCTCCCCTTAAGTGTCGGCATTCCTTTCGTTACCCCTTTCGGTGCTGTTGTCATCACAGCACCGATGACATGAATCTCCTTCCCGCTGTTCAGCTCGGTCAATTCATCATTTATCGCTTTTTCTTCCTCTTTTGGCGGGCCATACGCACAAGCTGCTTGGTGGGCTTCACTCGCATCGTTTCGACATGCGTCTGCTTTGTGCCCAGTTTGTCGACATTTAAGACACTTCATCACACAGGGGCGTGAGAAGTTGGTCTGACAACTGTTAGCGCGATGACCTACTCGGTTACACAAAAAGCATCGCGGAACACTTTCCGGTGCATGCTTCTTTTTTTCCCGTGCCGATTTCTTCGAGTCATGGGGACCCTCCATTTTCACTTTGGCCAAATTTGTGCCACCTTGCGCTTCCAAGAATTGCTCGGCCAATTCGAGCATGTATGTCCTCAAGCGATTTGGCTCTCCTCTCTTTCAGATACAGCGACAGGCTCGGGTGGCAACTGGTGAGAAATTGCTCTCTGATTAAAAATTGTCTAAGCTCACCGTACTACTGTGCCGTCTCTGAAAGTTCGATCCACCTGTCAAAATAATGGCTGAGTCGCGCAGCATACTGCGTTGCCGTCTCGCCATCAGCTGGCTTTCCAGTACGGAACCGATCTCGGAAGCCTTCCACTGTGAACGTAAATCGCTTAATGAAAGCAGCTTTCACTTTTGTTTAATTAGCTGCTTCGGTAGGTGTCAGCCTACCGTACACACTGAGCGCTTCGTCACTCAAACAAGTACTCAAAGCAGTTGTCCATTGTTGCTCCGGCCAATTTTGGCTTCTAGCAATCGTCTCAAACCTGTGCAGGTACGCAACAAGGTCATCCTTCCTTTCATGAAATGACACAAACAGTTTGCCTGGGTTCAAACGGAAGCTATGTTCTTCCCTTTCACTGCTGTCGACTCTAGCCTGGACGGGAGTTTCCATGCGCTGTTGCAAACGGGGACAATTTCAAAAGCCCCAGCAAGATGACAGATTGGCGATTTACACTGACAAGACAGGATGCGAATTTACAACAACGCAATTTCACGTCGTCACTTCGCGCCGCTTCTTTGATATAGTGGCTCGAAATTGTCTCTTTCGCAACAAGAAATACAACTTTTTTTCGTGTGTACACCAGCTCCTAGGAAAGACTTTTGTCTAAGAGCGGGGGGCGACTGCATGCGTGCCTTTCGGGTACCTGCGGACGTGTTCAGTATATTTTTTCACTTGAAAGGCGGTGTGTTGAATCATCACTTCTCTGTTTTTCCTTTGACAGATTTCCTGTAACAGCGTCACATGTGCGGTTCTAATGCCTTCTGTTGTGTTATATCGGAAAAAGAACGGAGTTTCGCAAGAACAATATATATATATATATATATATATATATATATATATATATATATAAAGCATGAGAAGGCTTTGTTCATTCAGTCAACGTTTAGGTCAGAGCCTGCCATGTATATGTTATAGCGACTGCTGTTATAGCGATAGTGGTTACGGACACAAGGGCCGTTTTTTGGCGCCCTTGTGTCCGTAACCACTATCGCTCGAAATCCGAAAAAATTTGCAGGATGGAAGGAGATTCGAACCTGGGCCCTCTGCGTGGGATCCCAGTGTTCTACCTCTGAGCCATGCCGGTGCTTGAAATTGCTTTGCAAAAAGACCCTATACGGGCTTCATGTCGGGAAGAAACCGCATTAACATATGTAATGTAGCGTGGTAGAAGAGTAAAATAACAACCAAGCGTCTCACAACGCGAATTCTGTAACCAGGCATCACACAATACCAATTGCGCACCGAGTGGGTTGTTGAATGCCTCCAACCCATTAAAGAGGGCTCTGCCATAATTCTTCATCGTCATCAGCCACAGCATCAACAAAGTGCACATAATGCCTTACACGTGTTTAGCAGGTACCTTGGTTCTCCGCAGAATGATGAAACATTGCATAGTGGCTGCTTCTCTACTTCACAAAATGCACGATGATTTGTAGCCTAGTGGGTTCCTCGCAAGTGCACTTCTATTGGTTGCCAAGGAAGCCCATAAGTCTCCCATGATGCATTTCCTCAGGGTCTCAATGAAGGTATTCCCTCTTTCTATCTCTTTCGCACGTTAGCGTATGTTATAAAGCGTGATGGGAGAGTGAAATAACGACAGGGCGTCACACAGTGCGAATTACGTACGTAGTGAGTCCTTTAAAGCTTCCAACCCATTACAAAAGCTCAGTCATAATTCTTCATCATCATCAGCCGTCGCATCAAGAAACTGCACATAATGCCTTACAGATGGTACCTTGCTTCTCCGCAGAATGACGAGTAGGGTCGTGGTGGGTGCTTCCCAACTTCACAAAAATTACGACTTGTGTCATAGTGGGTACGTTGCTAGTGTACTTGTATTAGTTGCCACAATACAGTTTATAACGGGCTCAAGAAATGCCGCTCTTCGAGCTTTCACTGTGACTGTGCTGTGCTTTTCGTGGTGACGTGGCGTTTTTCTTTATAAAACATATTTCTTCCTGCCAGGTAGAAAGGGAAGGAGTGAAGGGAACCCTTCCATGAATACTAGCACACTTGGTATCGCCATCAACCAGCATTTCGTCTCGCATTAGCGTTGACTGCGCTAAATACGACTTTCGTTAATAACGAGAAAGGCACGCCGACTTTCATTGTTGGTGCCTGAAAGAGTAAGGAAACACAACACAACGCCAATCTTTCTTCTAACATGGCCAAGTCCAACCTAAGCCACGTGCACCCCTATTATTCCTCTTTCGACCTTCCGACATCTCTCGCCAAGATACGCCCACAGTTGCATAATCTCGCATTAGCATTAACCGCTGCAGGGAAAACTCCAGCATGGTGCCAATACTATAAGCCTCTCTTTACGCATAAATATTTAAGCATGGACGTGCGCGGAACACAGGCATGCATTGAATCTTCTGCTGCTTGCGTTTCGGCACGTTTCCTGCGGAAGCCAGGTTCTGCTGGCTTGCACAATCTTGCACACTAATGCCACCAAATTACGCAAGGGGATCAACACTGTTTTGCTACCGGTTTTTCTTTAAATGCGCATGTTGCATTCGCAAATTCTTTACGTTCGAGTTGCGCTGTCGGACGCTTTCTTAATTTCCTTCTACCTTCATTCTCTCTTTCTTTCGTTTTTCCTCCTTTCTTTCTTTCTTTCTTTCTTTCTCTCTGAACTCATCTTTAAAAAAACAAGTCTTGACCTTGATTGGGACACAGCAGCCAAAGCATATATAACGTCGATTAGCATTTACTTAGCCTTGATTGATCGGATGCGTAATAGCATACCTGGCTAGTCTGTCAAGCTGGCACCTATGAGAATATCTAAAGTATAAATATGAATGTAAGGGACGGTGAAACAGCTCGATCCGTTATATGTGGCACCTTCTGTCAGTCCTTGTTATCTTGCGCTACTCCACTCATCATCATCATCATCATCATCAGCAGCAGCAGCAGCAGCAGCAGCAGCAGCATCATGACTACACCCACTGCAGGGCAAAGGCCTTTCCCATGTTCCGCCAATCATCTCGGTCCTGTGTTAGCTGCGGACACGCTGTACCCGCAAACTTCTTATTAATCTCATCTGCCCACCTAACTTTCTGTATCCCCTCGCGCGTTTGCCTTCTCTTCGAATACAGTCAGTCACTCCTAATGACCAGCGGTTATATTGCTTATGCGCTACTTGCCCTGACCATGCCCATTGCTTCCTCTTGATTTGGACTAAAATGTCCTTAACACGTGTTGGCTCCCTGACCCACTCTGCTCTCTTCTTGTCGCGTAAGTTTACACCTGCCATCTTTCCTTTCTATGGCTTGCTGCGTCGTCCTCAATTCAAGTTGAACCTTCTTCGTAAGCCTTCACGTTTCCGCTCTGTAATTAAGTACCTGTGAGATGCAGCTGTTATATACCTTTCTCTTGAGGGATAGTGGTAAACTACTGCACTATAAGTGATAGAATGCATGACAACACATCTCGCTCTGCGTATTGTCGCATCTTACACAGACGTCCTTGTTATTTCTGTAGAATCGCAGGAAGTCATATGAGAGCAATTGCACCTGCCGAATCTGGCCTCCACGGGTCGTAACGTAACATTGAATTAACCAGCATCGCAGCGTTAGGATTTTCAGTTTGACGTCACTGCCTTACATGGGCAAGTCTGTTTCTAAGGCCTACGTCGAGCTTCGAATAAGTGCCATATAGCCCATCGTGGATGCCATGAAAACGCCTGCTGGAAAAGAGTTTCATTTTTCCATTGCCTAGATACATTCTCTCCATACCCATTTATTGACCTTGGTCTTCTGATAGGTGAGCCCTAATACATAAAACCGAACACGTTTACACTTTTACAAGTGTCCACATGTGCTAACTAGCCTTGATAAAGAACGTGCTTTTCGTTATCTACTTTATTCTCTTCCATTATCCGATATTTTTAACAAAGGTTCTTCGGTCGTGACACCTAAAATGAAGAAAAGTGTGCAGTCGATCCTATAAGCATAACAGACTTGACCGTACTACTTAATCATCTCAGATGCGCCCAGTTCGTAAGTCGAAATTAAGTAAGTCGACGACAGTTTGGCGATTGCAGCCGGATTCCTGCATCGTGCTAGTTAATATGTGCTTTCAAAAGTTTTCCATTCTTGGTTTTTGCCTTTATTTCTTGCGAAAATTTCGCCACCTGCGAATCATTATTAAAACTTTGCTTGAGTTTGTTTTCCTTTTTGGGGGGTTTTACTGCACCGCTCTTCCGCTGTCCGACTGTCTTTCAATCCTGCGAATATTGATTAACAATCTTCCCTTCCTTTACGGTTTCCTGATTGGGCGATTGCAGGTGAAAATAACTGTTTTCCCGACGACAGCATGAAACGAGAAAAAAAAATGCGAACAAAAAATACGGCGCTTAGATGAGAAACCTTCTTTATTGCCTTCAAAACCGGATGCAGTGGGGAACGAGCTTCGATTGAAGTCTGCGTGATTGCTCAACGCATATTCATTCCGGTGGGAACTGACTTGAGTATGAGCAGTACGCTTAACCGGACTGGCATTTTGGGAGTTGACGAATTAAAAAAAGATTTAGCAATTCTTATTCCCAGGCTTGGACAGCCTTTCCCGCTAGAGGAACATTCGTGCTTTCGCTCGTGACAACCGCCAAACTCTTCGAGGTTTCTTTTTTGTAGCATTAGCTACACTGGCCGAGCCGGAGCGGTGTCGCGTGCGCCTACAGGAGCCGTGCTGGGCGTGCGCCAGGAGCAGTGACTTCGAACGGCGCACAGCTGGCGCACCGGAGCCGCCGTCGCGGCGCGCGCCTCGCTCATCTGCGCATTCCAGAGGAGTGACGTCATAGCCGCGGCAGACCGGCAGACATACTGGCGCCGGCGCGCGCGCAGCTGTGCGCCTCCCTTGCGCAGTGCCCGTCTGACGCTGGGCCGGAAGCTGGGGCCATAGAGACGGCAGCGTGTTGCTGCACTGACCACCGGGCCGTCTTTGTGGCAATAGAGAAATGGCGTTGAGTAAAATATAAATATACATGTGTCACATAATGCGTATACCGTGTGCGTGTCATTGAAGCAGCAGTAAGCATGATAATCAAGCTAATCCTAGAAAACCGGGGGAGCTAAGAATAATCAGCTGAACCTGAGCTCACGCTACGTATATTTATTTATTTATTTATTTATTTATTTATTTATATACTCCAAATGCCCCCCAACAGAGGGCTTTGCATGAGGCTGTGGGCAAACATTGTAGGGTTAATAAAACAATGGTTCTATAGCATTTCTAAAGTTATCCGTGTTGGAATGATGGATGACACTTGGGGGAAGATCGTTCCAGTCCCTGGCTGCCTGGGCGAAAAAGGAGTGATGGTGGGCTGTGGTGCAAGCAGGGGGTGGGTAGGCGGCCTTGTGGTGACTTGTGCGGGCTGAAGTGCGATGGGCGGATAGAATGGGAGAGTTATATTGAAACGTATGATACATTTCGTGATACAATGATAGTCTAGAAATCTTACGGCGTAGTTCAAGGTTAGGTAGACCTACTTTTCTTTTAAGGTTAGTAACACGGGTATGATATGAGTAATCTGAGTAGATGAATCTAACTGCGCGGTTTCGAACTACTTCGATAGACTTACGTATGTTAATTTGAGGGGGGTCCCAAATGGCGGATGCTTACTCTAGTTTTGGGTGAATGAGTGTTTTGTAGGCTAGTAATTTGACTGATGGAGGGGCAAGATGTAAGTTACGGCGAAAGTAACCGATAGCTCTGTTAGCATTGTTAACTATTTTATTTACGTGAGAAGACCAGTTTAGATTCTCGGAGATGTTAACGCCGAGATATGGGAAGAAACTATGGAGCCATTATTGTTATAGTTAGCGGCAGGTAAGTTATGTCGTCTGTGAAATGAAACAAGTGCAGTTTTATTAGTATTTAGAGCCATGAGCCATTTGCGACACCACTCGTCGAGTTTTAGTAGGTCATGCTGGAGAGTAATTGTATCTGAAACGTTAGTACTAGGTCGGTAGATTACACAGTTGTCAGCAAAGAGGCGGATGTTAGACGAAATATTATCGGGTAATTCATTGATGTAAATTGAAAAGAGGAGGGGTCCTAGAACTGTACCTTGAGGCACACCGGAGATTACGTTAGAAAGAGATGAGGGCGTGTCGTTAGCTTCTACAAATTGCTAACGGTTAGTGAGGAAGCCCTGAATCCAATTTTAGACAACTTGTTTAAGGTTTAATTAAGAGCGCTTTAGTAGTAGGCGGTTGTGGGGAACTTTGTCAAAGGCTTTCTCAAAGTCAATAAAAAGGGCGTCAACTGGTATGTTAAGGTCTACGCTAGCGCTTAGGTCATGGATGAATAGTGCAAGCTGAGTATCGCATGAAAGTCCCTTTTGGAATCCAAGTTGGTTAGGATGAAAAAATTTATTTGGGGTAAGGAGCTTAGCAATTTGCGAATGAATTATATGTTCCATTATTTTTGAACAGATGCTGGTTAGGGATATGGGCCTGTACCTAGATTAACGCGGCTTCGGAACCGCAACGATCTTACCTACTTTCCAGTCGTGAGGAACGATGCTGGCAATCCTGGCATAGCCAAGCTAAGCTGCTACAATATTTTTTATTCTATTTTTTTCGCTCTCTCCAAATATGCTGCAACCTGTTTTCAATTGGCAATGTAGAAAACGGAGTTGACTCTCAGTCCCGACGCAAATCGCACATCTAGAAACTGCATCTTATTGTTCCCACTAAGAAATTCGCCGGTCTGCAAGGTGGGATTAAATTTATAATTTGCACTGTGACAGTCATTGTTATACAGGGTGTTTCAAGAAATGTGTCCAACCTTCTAAAAAAATCAGGAAAATGCGATATTTGCTCGGGGCTTTCAGAATTGCGTTTTCTGTAGCGGCAGGAATCTTAAGGTAGTTAAGGACATCATTTAGGACAGTAATTAAGAGAGTTACATTAATTAACTTTTTAATTAGTGGAGTTAGGGGATTGTGTCAAATGGGAGAATTGAAGTTCTTCATGCGAGGAACCCACCCGAGCTTTGAGATTTTGAAAAAGCGTCCTCTAGTAATTCTTGTGGCGTAATGAAATTCAACAAAATGCAACGGCTTTCCATAGCGAAAGCCATCGAATTCGGTTGCATTTCATTACTTCGTAATTATAACTTGAGGACGCTTTTTCGAAATCTTAATGTTGGGATTAGTTTCTGGCACAAAGAACTTCAATTCCCCAATTTGACACAGTCACCAAACTCCACTAATTAAAAAGTTATTTAATTTAACTTTCGTAATTAGTGTCTCAAGTCATGTCTTTAACCATATTAAGATGCCTAGCGCTACAGAAAAAGTCATTCACTCATTTTGGCCGTCTCAGAAGAATATAGCAGTTGTGTTCTTCCATGTTTCTGTTTAGGTTTCGCCATTGAATTTGGTTGAATATCATTACTTTGTAATTATTACTAAATGCCACTTTTTCGAAATCTCAAAGTTGGGTTGGGTTTCTGGCATGAAGAATTTCAATTCTCATATTTGACACAACCACCTAACTCCACTAATAAAAGGTTAATTAATTTAGCTTTTTAATTACAGTCCCATATAATTTCTTTAACCATCTTAAAATCCCTGCCACTACAGAAAAACCAATTCCGAAGGCTGCAATTAAATATCGCATTTTCCTGATTTTTTGAGAAGGTTGGACACATTTCTTGAAACACCCTGTATCTTGTTCTTTTTGAAGCGTTTCTTATCCATTCGATACTTTTTTAACACAACCGTTTTTTACCCCAGTACCCCAGTAAACTAATGACGCCATATCTGTCACGGTCGTGGCGTGCTTAGAAACAGCATGTTAGTTTGCGAACATCCAGAATGGATGTCTCTTACTTGGCTTCCGTCTTCAATTCCGGTCTTTCAATTACTTTCCGATTTGAAGTTCTGTCGCTTAATTCACTTCCACTTTCTGCATCACTTCCCGTTTTCGGCTAGCAGAGTAGGGCCGCTTAAATAAGTTTCTTCAAACACAATCGTCAAAGTCGGAACATGTGTGGGAGAAGTACAGGACGCATTACGTCGTGAGCGTCGGAGCGCTACGTGAAAGGAAAAATGAGGAGATTCACTGTACGTCGATTCTAAAACAGTATTTTTTCACGTCCCGGGAATGTTACAAATACGTCTAAGAATACGCATTTGATTTTCTTGTTATTAGCTATGCCTGAATGAAGGAAAGATGAGGCGTTTCTTTTTTTAACGCGACGGCGTTAAAGAGATCATTTCGTAGAAATTCCGGTGTCGGCGTTGGCGTCCTTGCTTGTAAGCGACAAATTGCCGTGGTCCGTGAGCGAAAATTCGAGCTAGATGCAAATAAATAAATAATAAATATGTTCGGTACGAGCGATAATTAAGCACAAGCCTTGCGCATCGCAAGCATCTGCTCTACCACAGAGTCACGTCAATGCTTCAAACCGATTCGGGAAAAGATCGCATACGAATGTCACGCAAGGCGAGGAATGTCCTTAACACACGTAATATTGCGTGGCAGTAACGTAGAATCGCATTAGCCGTGAAAACATATGAATTGCGGGACGAGTGGCTAGTTTAAAGGTCTACCCATTGCAAAGTAATCTGTCATTATTAATGACGAGTGGCTAGTTTAAAGGTCTACCCATTGCAAAGTAATCTGTCATTATTAATCACCATTGTCAGCAACAGCATCGACATAGTCTGCAGCAGCGCGGGTGCACGAGGCACCTTACGGACGCGTGGTGGCTTCTTCGCCATTTCACAAAAGGAAGCGTTATGGCGTAGTGGGCACTTCTCAAATATACCTGTATTCGGCATCCTATGATAGCGTGAAACGACCAATGTTACCCGCACAGATGCTTCTTTCCTTGTGGCTTAGTCGACGTATGCAGCGAGCGCGAAGCCAGGCTAGCGACAGAGAAGGCGATGCGCAAGGGGTTCGACTAAGCTATCGTGTTCTACTATTGAAGGCGAAGCTCAAGCACCCTGCAAGTTTCTTGCTGTCCGAAGCGAATTTCGGCTTAATTTAAGCAAACAACGCGAAATAAGCGTACTGCTTTCTTTCTTTCCGCTTTTTTATGAGCTCCTTCCTGCTGGCACCATGATGATATGCACGCTAGTGCATATCATCATGGTATCGGTTGGCTCCGACACGATGCTCACCTGATCGGTGTATCACCTATTCATCCTTTCTTTCTTTAAAAAAAAGAAACGCTACATTCTTTGGTTATATAGTTCGGATGCAGAGTTTTGATAATCCGGTGGGCAGCTGTACGTGTACACCACATGTGTACATGTACATGCACATGTACACTTTTCGCTTCGGCTATTTTCTTTTCGAACGTACATAAAAAATAGAACACACACAAAAGGTACTGTCATCAATATGACATCGCTAATGGCTTATTCGATATTCAACATCGCTAAGTAAGAGTCCAAATCACAAACTAATTTCGCTTCTGCACGTAAAAGACAATACAGTCAATGTATTGTCTTTTACGACAATAAGACAACAGAAGAGCTCACAGGCGTTTGTTCACCTGTGAGCTCTTCATCCTCTTCATCCTTCTTTTTACGAGGACGGTATTCGTTCCGCTGTCCCTCAAAACTGAGACACGCTCCCCGCGAATATCTCCATCTACCACTGGCATGCTGAGTCCACAGCCGATCACTGGCTTCAACATTTCGTTTCCTTTGATCGTGTCACCTTCAGTTTTGTTCGCATTTGTGACGTCATTGCCTGCTATCCATTCTTGCCTAGGGCCCACGACGCATGCAGCCTTTTCTTGGGTCCAAACCCTGCATTTTTCAGTACTGTGACCCCTCCTATTGCAATTCTGGCAAACGAGCTGGGCCTTCCCCATTGCTCCTCCAAACCGGCAATCTACCATACGGTGTCCTGTTTTGTTACAAATAAAGCATCTAGGAGCCGGTCTGTGCGTATTTTCCTGCAATCTCTGCTTCGTCGTATTGGTGCCTAGCGATTTCAGTGCCTCTTCTTTCGCTTTTCCCAGGTTTCTCAGGTCCTGTGCTTCCATAAACTGCTCAGAGAAGTCCGTCAACTCCTCCACTGTCTTAAGCCTCCGCTCCTTTAGGAATGTGGCCAACTTCGGGTGGCAGCAGGACAAAAACTGCTCCTTCACCGTTAGAGCTTTGATTTCTTCGTACGATTTCTCCGTACCTGACATTCCGATCCATCGACCGACAAGCGGGACCTAACCTGACAAGCGGGATGCAAACTGTTTCCCTGTCTCTGAATCCATGCGCTTGGTACCCCGGATCCTTTCTTGGAATCCCTCGGCCGTTAACCGAAACCTCTGTAGCAGGGTGACCTTCCCTTTATCATAGTCCGTCGACTCCGTCGGGCGCATCCTCGCCACCAAACCTCGCCTACCAAACAAAGATTGAGAGCTGTCGCCCATTCGCTTCGTGCCCATCCTTGCCCCGAGGCTATTCTTTCAAAGCGATGCAAATACCCATCCAGATCATCGCGCTTATCGTCAACTTCGCGCTTATCGCCCTTATCGCCATCAACTTCCTTGGGACATATTTTTGTCGCTCTCGGCACCTCCTCGCGGGCTGTCGATGAGGGTCTCTCTTCGCTCCCTGCCCGTACCTCTGTCTCCGCTGCACGCAATCGCAGCTCTAGCAATTCTTTCGCCTGAACCGCATTTTCTTTTTCCTGCATCGCCTTTTCTTTTTCCTATGCCGCTTTTTCTTTTTCTAACGCCGCCATTCGTACGGCTCTCTCCTCTGACTCTCGGGCCGCTTCGCGCGCTGCTGCTCTGTCATCTCTAAGCTTCTGTGATTCCTGCTCATATAGCTTAAGCATCTCATCGTTGCTTAGCCCCAAATGCCCAGACATCATCATCAACTTTTTCATGTTCATCGCTGTGGTTTCAGTACGAGTGCAAGCATACCGACGTTCACGTAAAGACAAAGTGACTGGTTAGATTGGATCCTGGCAGGCTCGCCAAATTGTCGTCACCGTCAGTAAAGTGAAGGAAACCAGAGGGATGCACGTGTACACTTTTCGCTTCGGCTATTTACTTTTCGAACATACATAAAAAATAGAATACACACAGAAGGTACTGTCATCAATATTACATAGCTAATGGTTTATTCGATATTCAACATCGTAAGTAAGAGTCCAAATCACAAACTAATTTTGCTTCTGCACGTAAAAGACAATAAAGTCCGAATTTACTTCTTTTGTGGCAGTTAGCGTCCGGTGTTGCACTTGACACTTGCTGGAGCCCTCGTACCGTAGCCGGGGGAGCGACGTGAAACCAGAGACCGGAACGTAGCCGATGTTGGTCCTGTCCAGCTCGAGTCGCGTGCGTCTTCCTTTCGCTCAAGCGAAGTTTCGACTACCCCGAGCTCTAGGTCGTCTTCTTCTAAATCCCTCTCCCGAGATTCCTTGGGGTCAATTGTGGGAGAAGAGCCTTTCTTCCTGCCGCGCCGGTGCGCACGGTGTTTACATTGAACTTTGCCCGGCGCCGCGACCGCGGGGCCCGCGCAGGGGGCAACTTCACGTTCTGCTGTAAGATTCGGGGGGCCCGCTCACGGGGGCGGCTTCGAATTCGCACTGTCTGGCGACGTCTTGTCTTTGCGCAAATTCGCTTGGCATTTGATTATTCAACGCGGTCCATTTGAATACGCACACTCATGACAGAAGCCGAACGGGCAAATACATCGGTCGTGACAGCACGAATCTAGAATGTTCTACCAAACCTGAACTAATTATGTCTTTCCTGTTTCGGTCATGTCGTTCGCGCTGCCAGAGCAAATAAGCGATAATTATTCCTATAGAAAATTCAGGCTAAGAGAAACGATCCCGTCAGTGAACAATATAATTAGAACACGTATAAGTGAGCTTAAAAAATGACCTTGTTTGAAATACGTCTCATTAGCATTCATATAATCATGGTGCCAGTAGGAGTCGCCAGCAACTTGATGGCACCTAAAAATGCCACAGCAGCAAGATACGGACAGTATATGTGCGGATTAGTTCATTGTATCGCCAGCTCCCCAGCATTACACACGCGACCGCGTCGATCTGCACAAGCCCTCGCTTTTTAAAACGTTTTCAAAGTGGCCAATCGTACGATTCAGCTTGCTTGCCTGAGTTTCTCTATCATTGCGTTTTAAGATGCTGGAAAAGTGGGCATCTGGATCCGTGGTGGAACAGGGTCCTACAATGTCAAGGGAACCATGACTACAATAATAAGATAACGCAAGCTGCACCAGGGTGACACACAATGCACTTGGTCGATCCTTTTACGTCCGAGATTTGTGGTAACGTTTGTGGGCATCACAAACGGGTATGCGCCCCAGGCATTGCGTACATCCCACTACTCACCACTGGTCCACTGAAAATAAAGGCAGCAGCTTGCCTAACAAACGGGTATGTGCATGTGCCACAGAAATCTGTGCACCCGATCAGGAAACTATCATCATCAGAAATGCGTACGTGCCACAGAAATTGCGTAAATCCCACTGCACACAACATCCACTAAAAAAGGAAGAGGGCAACAGTTAGCCCGACAAATGGCGTGCGCGTTACCACAGTAAGACCACGGTCACGTGATACTTCGTGGTTATGAAAGGTGATGGCTATACTACCACCTCAAAGCTTAACAGACTGTTTAATAAAGAGCTGTGACACAACACATCGGAGCATCTTAGGGGAAGGCTTCTATGTAAACCAGTTTATAAGAGTCGTATGGTCAAGGTGCAATAAAACTACACTACCACCTGAAAGCTTAACAAATAGTATTTAGTAAAGAGCAGTGATGCAACATAGCCGAAAGACTTGCAAAACATAGAAATGTGTTAGAATAGAAACATAGACCAGCTTCGCTGCTTCGTCGGTGTCCGCGAAGCAGAGCTGGTTGAATTTTTTTCCCGTAGTGCGCGTTGCTCTATAAAACTCAATGTTGTACATTAAGTTTATCACTAAAGTCTAGCTTCGCGCTTCTATTACTTTGACGAGTCTTCCCTCCCAAGCAGCCGCGTCGTCCAACTCTTCACTGTATCGTACTGCATAACGTATGGAATTGCACAGCGCGGAATACAGGACGGCACACTTGAAGAAGCACACGGACAGCGTGTGCTTCTTCAAGTGTTTCGTCCTGTGTTTCGCGCTGTGCAATTCCATACGTTATGAATCAAGACCAACTAACCCGACACTCCGTTTTTTTTATCATACTGCATCTTACGTTTACAACACCCCCGTTTCATATGCTATAAGTTTCCTTTCATTGTAAACTTATTTCTTTGAGAGCTCGCAAAAGGTCCTTGAAAGTTATTTGCACCTATCGGTAAGCGAGGCTTCTTCTTAGGGTGCTTTGTGGGCGTTAACGCTGAACCTTCTTGCCAAGAGTTACTAAAGCCCTCCCAGTATGCTACATTAATTTCCTTACTAGCGATTAAATTGTTTTCTTATTTTACTCCTTGGTTTCTTTATCGCGATGTGTTTCCCTCATTGTAAATTATATTAGAAGTGACTTGAAGCTACCTGTCAGTACAGCCAGCACCCTTCATCTAATTATTATTTATTGCTCACAATCGGCTTTCGCCTTTCTCCCACCCGAATTTTCGCTTAAAGTACTTACCTCTCTTCTCGGCGTTTTACGTTGTGACCCCACTGATTGGAGTAAATAGGCCGTAATAGGCGCGGCTGTGCTCTGACTCGTGAATTTCCGTGCAGTGTTATGAATATTGACGAATGACCTGACTGAAGCCGCAACAATCAAAGGCGTGAGCCACCTTCAGGCATGTTCACTATCCTCAACTATTCCCAGCCACACTTCATTTTCAGCAGCAGATATATGCAACAGGAGGAGTTTAGCGGGCGTACGTATTTCTGCTTTCCTGATCCTGCTTCGCTGTTGTATTAAGGCAGCTTTGCTCAGTGATGCACCATTTTGAGGAACCGGGCCTTCCGTCGACATTTCGTTTCTCTTTATTTATTAGCATGAGTTAGCTTCCTCCTCGTCTGGCTGTCAGCCGTTGTCCTTGTCACGCGGTCGGAATTTTCGCTGTCGGTGCTAGGAAAGCTCATCGGTTCCGTTGAGCGAGTGCAGTTAACCTTGGGCTATTAGCTTTTCGCCTACGGGTCTTTTTCTTTTCAATGCTTCGAATCGGTAAACGCATTTCGCTGAGCACCTTTCCAATCATTCCGCCGTGATTTAATCTAAGTAAAATTACATAAAAAGTTTGCAGAACGTCATAGCCTGCGCAGTGAACTAAAACGTCAAGCGCCCCTACCACTTCGTTTTTGTTGGGCTTGGTCTCAGAGGAAAGAGGATCGGCGCATCTTCGTGTAGGCGATGGCGACGTGTTTTGCGCCTATAGAGGTTGGCAGAGGGCGCTTTTGTAAAAGGCAAGGAACGTTTACACATATTCTGATGAAATCGCAGGAACTCCATAAAAGGGTATTAAATGTAATGAACTTACAGTCAGAGAACGCAGATTAATTAGCACTGAGTATGACGAAGAAGCTAGCGTTTAAATAAATAAACTTATACTTGTTTACTTTCTTAAATGAAAACCATGAAGTCGTACAAACTAGCCCCCACAGAAGCTTTTGCTTTCCCAAATCACTTCGTCCATTAACTGCTTTTGAATTCATGAACACCGTGTCGTACTTAACGTGAGCCTTTTATTTGTAGGAACCGTCGGTGTGCCTCGGGCGAGTGCAACTAACACAGGGCAAACAAAATACCGTATTTACTTCAATAAATTCATAATTGTGTCTACATTTAAATGTTTTGGTATGGTGTTGAAAATGAATTATAGGCACAACCGAGGTGTCTAGTTCATATATACTCGGACATACATAAAAATGAATATATTTGAGTACCACGCTTCTATTCCGTACGTCCATAACAACATTTATGGACGAAAGCTACAGATCAAAGAATTGATATTTATTGATTTTGCTCCTCAGGCACAGAGTTCAGCCGCTGTTGGTATGCTCGTGACGGAGAGCACGCATCTTCTAAAGGCTTGAATATAACCACAGCAATAAAAGACCGTCAGTGCAGCTGGCATTGCAACGGACACCCTGTAGCGACTTCGCTGCGCAGACTGTTTTCGACTTCACATATTCTATATTCAGCTCCTCGTTTTTTCTTTGTCTGCTATGTACTTCAGAGAACCAACCAGCCACCTTGCTCAACGGTATGTGTGGAAGTCGATATGTTTTTGTTGCTAGTCACCTAATAGAAACCTATTGCCCTCACTCCAGAGGCCTTTAGCGGGCCTTCTATGTCATTCATCTTACGAGGCGTTGGCCGACATCAAACAATGTAAGAACACGTCTGCCGCACCGTTTCGGATGGCGATAACGAGAGCGGTGTTACAATACACGATGCACGGGACGTTAGTCATTGAGCCAATCGACTGAAGGCACACTTTCCCGGCGATATCAATGCGTTCCATCTGTAGCTCATTTCCAGCTGTTCCACGCATTGCGTTTTGACGTGCTCGCCCTCTGCGGCGTTGTTGGGAGGACTGAGATTGCAACATATCCTTGGAATGGGCATACACGCATGCCTTGAATTGCAGCGAGTACCATTTAAACCTAAGTCTGCGCAGCCGAGATTCCAAGCTGGCTTGGCCAAGAAACTGTGGCATGAATATGGCTTGGTGGGCTAGTTGGTATTGCATCTTAAAGGCTACAGCGCACAAAGACGGACGCCTCGTCCTGTGTTTTCTTCTGTTGTCCCCGTTTTTGTGCGCTGTAGCCTTTAAAATGTGGCATGATGTTTCCTAGATGAATAGAACGACAGAAAATTAATGCCTGCAAGATGCGTAAGTACCGCTTCACAGAACCAATAAATGTCGCTCAAGTAAACAAAAACGGTTACGTTATAGGTAATAGAGATTTCTTAGTTGATCGAATGATCAGATCAAAGAACTGCCCTGCAAAGTGGTGAGGTTGGCCCGGATCCCACGTAGGCCTCGATCGAGGGTTGCTTGCCCTTGGCGGTTTGCTCATAGGGCGGCAACAGGGGCTAGGTGGTATGTATTCATTCTTGTAATGCGCTACCTGTGTCCACCGGTAGCGCATTACAAGAATGAATTGCTCAGCTCGCTAGACGGGCCAGAGTTCATGCTCCAGATTCGAGCTGAGCAACGTAGACTTCCGGTGCGCGCGGAGGCTGTCGTTGTTTGAGGCAGCATCGCTCTTGTCATGTATTACACCTCGATGACGCAGTTACACCATGGCCTCCAAGATTGCGATCCGGTGCACATTCTCGGAGGTCATGGTTAAAGCGTCACGACACCAGCGAAAAACACTGGACGCGCTAGCATCGTGGAGTCGCCCTAGATGCAGTTAAATACTTAGCATTCGCTTCCTGCTAGCACGTGACGGCTCGTTGTCGAAGTAGTTCAGCTACCATATGCACCAACAGTGTTTCGCCGTCGACTTCGAGTGCGATAGCACCGACTAATAAAAATACAGCAGTATGCGCTACAAAGAGGCAGCAATACCGACGGGAGAATGTCGTGCCTTGGTGGAGCGAGACAGAGGCCTGCGGGACCTGGAACGCCTGCGCGTTTTCGCGGTTCGAGCTACGAAACTCTGCCTCCCGTGTTTCTGAAGCGCAGTGTAGGGGCGTACGCATGAGCGCAGGCGTAGGTCACCCTATTACTCGGGAGCGCATACCGTGTCGTTTCCCTCCTTAACTGACGACGCCTTGAAAAAGTGCATATCGAGTGTCAGTGTTTATTACGTGCTGGTTGGTGTCATCTTTGTGCTGAATTCACGATACGCTGTGTAAAGGCATATCTTGAAAACTTCAGCTACCACGACGGTTAATTCGTGATCATGGGCGTGAGACGATGCGATGGAGATGTGCGACAAGGCGTCAACCTGAGTGAATCCACCTCAAATGGTTCGATAGCTGCCAAACGCCAATAGACATTGTACAAGCTCTCACATATCACTACGGAATTAGTACTACTTCGGTGAAGACACGTTTTACTTTCGTGTTATACCGATTCCTATAACGGAGAGATCAACCATGTTTTTTTATTGCCGTTGTGGCCTGCCTTTCTGTTTGTCTGTGCTACGTGACAATATTGCCGCAATCACTTGCCATCTTTATCGCTTTGCTTGTGACGCACGTGGCTAGTGTGTATCTGCGCTCCATCATGAACGCGTGATCCATGAACTTATCTTCGTGCCGCGTTTTATCGGAAAACGCCCCTCGCCCATAAGCTGTGTGCAACCGTGGGCACCGGTGTAGTAGTTCGCCATCTGTACGGCGGTTCACTTGTGTTCTTTCGGGCGCAGGTCAGCCCAGTGAAATAAAGGATTGTTGCGGCTTGCTCCTGATCCTGTCGTGCACGTTCCTTCATCGTCGCGGCTACGTGACAACTGGTGGAGGTGCTGGGTGTGCACCAGGTCCCTGAGCCGACAGCTACACGGAAGGACGAGGCCCCCAAAAGCAGCGACGCGACTCGCAGTAGCCGCCGCCTACAAGGGTTGCCACCGGAACCCGGAACACTACCGGAGTGCACTCGACAGAAAAAAGAAGACTCGACGTCAACCATGAGCCTACCAGCTGCGCCCACCCCTGTCATCTTACAACAGCCTCGAGTGCCTCCAGCCTTCCACGGCTCGCCCGTAGAAGATGCGGAAGATTGGCTCGACCAATTCACTCGGGTGGCTTCACTAAACAATTGGGATGACGAGATGAAGCTGCGTCACGTTTTCTTCGCACTCGACGGCCCCGCTAAAACGTGGTTTGAAAACCACGAGGCCTCTTTGACGACGTGGAAGGTGTTCAAGACTGATTTCTTGACGACGTTTACCAACATGCTGCGCAAAGAAAGGGCTGAAATTTTGCTACAATCGAGGATCCAAAAGCCTAACGAAACTGTGCCTATATACGTCGAGGAAATGAAGCTCCTCATCCGCCGTGTGGATCCAAACATGGCAGAGGAAAAACAGGTTGGGCTTCTAATGCGAGGAGTAAAAGAGTCCCTTTTCGCTGGCTTAGTTCGCAACCCGCCGAAAACCGTTGCCGAGTTCACGCAAGAGGCATCCACCATTGAGAAGACCTTAGATTCCCGGAACCGCCAGTACAACCGTACAGCGCACATAGCTTCCATGGACCCTCAAGCAACGTTTGCAAGTACCAGCAACTTGCGCGAAATAATACGCGAAGTCGTCCGCGAGGAGCTGCGGCTACTTATACCATCACCCTCGCAGCCTCCGGAAGCGTCACTCACGGATGTCATACGCGACGAAGTTCGCATTGCTTTGGGTGTTTCTCGGACGGCGACTCCATGTCAAGACAACCAGGGAATAAGTTACGCTGCCGCGGTACGCAGCCCAAGAGGTCCCGCCAACATGCGCCGTGAGCATTACGAACCACCCCAGCGATCGCCATCACCCGTCCACTCACCTGCTTTTTTGGAAGCGCCGCGAAAAGCAGACCTCTGGAGAACTCCCGACCAACAACGCCCACTATGCTTTCACTGCGGTGAGCCAGGCCACATCCTCAGATACTGCCCTTACAAACGTATGGGACTTCGTGGTTTTGCCCTCAACGCACCACGACCGCGACCCGGACAGCGACCACGTGAAGTTGAAGACTACTTGCGCCGTGCCGAGTATCCGCCCACCAGTCCATCACGATCACCATCACCGCCATACAGCCGCTACACATCGCCGGGCCGTGGCAACGCGGCGGCAGCGCGAGGAAGGTCCCCGAGCCCTCGTAGGGGAAACTGAGTAAAGCAGCCTTTGGAGGCGAGGTTGCTTGCGGGCGAATGGACGAAGAACCTCCACTGACCATACCGCACGACGACGGCGCCCCGACGGAGACACCACGGCTGCTACGACGACACTTCGCACTAAGCTCGACGGCACGGCCCAACCGCACTTGCAGCACTCGCAGAAGCCGTGATTCGACACCAAGACTGACGTCCAACTCGAGATCTAGAGTCTCTGACCTAGACGTACTCATAGACGGCCGTAGTGTAACAGCACTTATCGACACAGGAGCCGACTTTTCTGTAATAAGCGGAGCTTTCGCAGAGCAACTAAAGAAGGTAACGACTAGGTGGGATGGTCCCGTGATCCGCACAGCCGGAGGCCATCTCGTGTTGCCAACGGGACGATGCACAGCACGAGTGACTGTCAGTGGACGTACTTACCCAGCGTGCTTCATAGTCCTGCAGCAGTGTTTCCGCGATGTCATCTTGGGCATGGATTTCCTGACCGAACATCGAGCAATCATCGACCTTCAATCAAGACAGATCAGACTTTCCACGGGCCAAGCCATTCAGTCGAAGACAACCCTAGGGCATCATGCCATTCTGAGTGTTCTAGATGAAGAAGTAAGCATCCCACCAAGGTCAAGCGTCATAATACCAGTGGTTACAGGCAACTCAGAGGATGTTGAAGGCGTGATCGAGGGAAACACGCAGTTCCTCTTAGACCGACAGCTTGGCGTCGCCAGAGGCATCGCTTACTTCAAGAATGGACAAGCTGACGTGCTCCTAACCAACTTCGGCAGGAAACACCGACATCTCAACAAAGGCACCACGATTGGCTTCTTAGAAGAAGTAGGGGACATTCCAGGCACGTTCGCCATCTCCGACCAATCCCACCAAGACTCGTCAATGCAAAACCAGCCGCCTGCGTTCGACATCAACCCTGAGCTTCCCAGCGACAGACAAAATCAGATCCGCATTCTCCTAGAAAGCTACGGTCACTGTTTCGCAACCTCGTCCAAGGTGCCGAAAACACCAATTGCCAAGCATCGGATCATAACCAGCGAGCACGCCCGACCTCTCCGCCAAAGCCCGTACCGTGTGTCGCCGCGAGAGCGTGAAGCAATTCGGAAACAAGTGGACGAAATGCTTCGCGATGACGTCATTCAACTTTCGAAAAGCCCTTGGGCAGCACCAGTCGTTCTCGTCAAGAAAAAAGACGGAAGCCTCCGGTTCTGCGTCGACTATCGCAGGCTAAACAACATAACGAAGAAAGATGTCTACCCGCTCGCAAGGATAGACGACACCCTAGACCGACTTTGTCATGCCAAGTACTTCTCGTCCATGGACCTCAAAAGCGGATATTGACAGATTGAAATCGACGAAAGGGACAGAGAAAAGACGGCTTTCATCACTCCGGACGGGTTATTCGAGTTTAAGGTCATGCCATTTGGGCTTTGTTCCGCACTGGAAACGTTTCAACGAGTAATGGACACGGTGTTGGCAGGCCTGAAATGGCAAACCTGCCTCGTGTATCTCGACGACGTCGTAGTCTTTGCGGCAACCTTTGACGAACACATGCGAAGACTGAGGGCCGTACTCAATGCAATCAAGTCTTCAGGACTTACCCTAAAGCCTGAGAAGTGCCGCTTTGCATATCATGAGCTGTTATTTCTTGGCCATATCATCAGCCCGGACGGTGTACGACCCGACCCCCAGAAGACGTCCGCTATCGAGCATTTTCCACGGCCGACAGACAAGAAAGCCGTACGAAGGTTCCTTGGCTTGTGTGCTTACTACAGAAGGTTTGTGAGGAATTTTTCATGCATAGCTGAACCTTTGACGAAGCTAACAAAGGCTGATGCAACATTTCAATGGGAAGCGCCGCAAGAAGAAGCCTTTAAGGAACTCCAGCGTCGTTTACAGTCCCCTCCCATCCTTTCACACTTCGACGAAGACGCCCAAACCGAAATTCATACCGACGCAAGCAGCGTGGGCATAGGCGCGGTCCTTGTTCAGAAAAGCAACGGGTTCGAGAAAGTGATCGCATACGCTAGCCGTTCGCTGTCGAAGGCGGAGAGTAACTATTCAACTACTGAGAAGGAGTGCCTCGCAATCATTTGGGCGACATCGAAATTCCGTCTTTACATTTACGGGAGACCATTCAAGGTTGTGAGTGACCATCACGCCCTCTGCTGGCTTGCAAATTTGAAAGATCCCTCCGGCCGCCTCGCTCGATGGAGTCTCCGTCTCCAGGAATTTGATGTCACCGTAACATACAAGTCTGGGAGGAAGCATTCGGACGCAGACTGCTTGTCAAGGGCCCCTGTCGATGAACCCCCAAAGAACGACGACGACGATGACAGCTTCCTTGGATCTATCAGTGGCAGCACTTTTGCGCAACAGCAACGCGCGGACCCTGACCTCAAGCGTCTCCATGAATACCTGGAAGGCAAAACTTCATCACCCCCTGCATCATTTAAGCGGGGACTCTCATCCTTCTGTTTTCAAAACGGCATCATCGCAAAAAAGAACTTTGCGCCCAACAAGACTACGTATCTCACTGTCGTTCCCAGCAACCTTCGCGAAGAAATTCTACAGGCTTCCCACGACGAACCGACTGCTGGACACCTTGGATATGCGCGCACTCTTCGCCGAATCCAAGAGAAATTCTACTGGCCACGACTGCCCACCGACGTCGCGCGGTACGTAAAGACTTGCCGTGAATGCCAACGAAGAAAGAGGCCACCGACCAGGCCAGCCGGACTGCTGAACCCCATACCACCCCCAGCAAAGCCTTTCCAACAGATTGGAATGGACCTTCTCGGTCCCTTTCCGACATCAACTTCTGGCAATAGAATGATAATCGTAGCAACTGACTACCTCACCCGTTATGCCGAAGCAAAAGCCCTGCCGAACGGAACAGCAGAGGAGGTCGCAAAGTTTTTTGTTAACTGCATCCTGTTGCGACACGGTGCCCCCGAGGTCCTCATCACGGACAGGGGAACAGCGTTCACGGCAGAGCTAATGCAAGCTATCCTGCACCACAGTCAGACCAGCCACCGGAAGACTACTGCGTATCATCCGCAGACAAACGGCCTCGTGGAACGACTGAACAAAACTATCGCTGACATGCTTGCCATGTATGTCGATGCAGAACACAAAACCTGGGACAGCATCCTTTCATTCGTCGTATTTGCCTATAACACTGCAATACAAGAGACTACACGCATGACACCTTTTAGCCTCGTCTACGGCAGAGAGGCAGCTACAACGTTGGACGCCATGCTCCCAGATGTCACAGAAGAGAACCACGACGTCGCCACCTACCTTCAACGTGCAGAACAAGCCCGACAACTTGCACGTATGCGGATTAAGGAACAGCAGTTCATCGACGCTCGACGCTACAACTTACGCCGCCGCCATACGGAATACAAACCCGGTGACCGTGTGTGGATTTGGACCCCCATTCGCCGCCGAGGACTCAGCGAAAAGTTGTTGTGCCGTTATTTTGGACCTTACAAGGTCGTACGTCGTGTTAGTGAACTGGACTATGAAGTTGTCCCCGATGGCGCGACGATACCGCAACGGCGTCGCGCTTACCCAGAACTTGTGCATGTCGTCTGCCTTAAACCTTATTACATGCGGTAATAGACCTTACGGTTTGCAATGTCAAGTGCGAATTTTGATCTTCCTTTTGTTCTCGTGTGTTCGTATGTATGACACTGTTCTCGGTTTTCAATGTTTGCTCTTTTTAAGCATCGGGACGATGCTTATTTAAAAGGGGAGTAATGCCGCAATCACTTGCCATCTTTATCGCTTTGCTTGTGACGCACGTGGCTAGTGTGTATCTGCGCTCCATCATGAACGCGTGATCCATGAACTTATCTTCGTGCCGCGTTTTATCGGAAAACGCCCCTCGCCCATAAGCTGTGTGCAACCGTGGGCACCGGTGTAGTAGTTCGCCATCTGTACGGCGGTTCACTTGTGTTCTTTCGGGCGCAGGTCAGCCCAGTGAAATAAAGGATTGTTGCGGCTTCCTCCTGATCCTGTCGTGCACGTTCCTTCATCGTCGCGGCTACGTGACAATATCAACGGAGGTGCGGGAGCGTGGATCGAACAGAGCGTGGGACGATGTCTTGGGCGAACGATCATTAAGTGTTACTCGAAATCCGAACTTACTCCAGTGACGTCGGCGCCGTGAGTCGAAAAATATTCTGGATTTAGGGGTAAATCTATTGGTCCATAGAGTTTCATACAATACCCTAGAGAGGAAACTGGCGCTGCGATCGTTCAACCACCATGGGAATTATGGTGGCTAGAGGGGGAGGTGTCAGCATCGGCCGGGCTGCGCCGTGCAAGCCGGTGAAGCACATTTTCATGACGCCGACAGGTGGCGCGCTCGTCGTCTCCGAGATGCCTAGAGCGAGGTCTGGCGAAGTGGTCTCGTGGATTCTCTCCGGCAAAGTGCGTGTTATGTCACCTGTTGCTTCGCCTGCTCGGCTTTTGTTTGTGCGTATTGGTGCCTGATGGCCAAATGCGTTGCCGTAGCCACCGGCGCTTCGCGGGAAAGCGGAATTTCCTAGTCAGCGAACGCGTCTATGGCACGCTGTCTACTAAAGCGAGAAACGCATGTTGCGTTTTTCGCGACCGAGAAACGTACGTATGTCGCGGTTTTTGCAAGCGAGAAAAGCACGTCACGTTTTTCGAGACCGATAAACGTATGCCGCATTGTTCGCGAGCGACAAACGCATTTCGCGTTTTCTCGCGAGCGAAAACGATAATTGTGCAGCGAACGCCGGTGTTGCTGCCGATCTCGTCAGCGCACAACATTTTCTGTCGTGAAGTTGTGTCGTTCCGTCGATAGATTATCCGTCGCCGTCACCGGACCAGAGGACGCGTGCCTTGGTTACTTTATGTGATCGACCGAGCGTCGCAAGAAAGCCGAAAAGCGTCCGCTACATTGCGCCGACGGCTCACCTGCGAGTTTGTTGTTTTCATGTGCTGACGCTACGTGATGGCAAAACTGCAGAGACAGCAGAGACATTGTTTCGCCCCTGGATCCACTACGGGATACGTCTCGGACAGGAAAACAAGGTAGAAATTAAGGTCTCTCTCATCGCAGTTATCGTGCGCCGATGGTGAACGTCGACCGCCAGGGTTGGGAACGTTCCGTTCCACGAGCTGATAAGCCGCTGGAGAAGAACAGCGTTGTCTGTGAACTTCACTTCGACAAGAGGTTTATATTTCGCAGCTACACACATGTGATCAACGGTGACACAGTGGAAATTCCCCGTGGTCGCCCTTCCCTAACACCAGATGCGGTTCCAGCTTTATTCCCCAACGTCGCTGCGTACCTTTCCAAGAAGTTGCCAGCGAAACGGGGGGCAATAGCCCCCGCAAACGACCACCCACTGCATAAGCCGAGGTGCTGTGCTTTCCAATCGTTACACTCCACACAAAGCTTCAGCAGTACGAAGCAATTACCAAAGCTATTGTTGGGCCAGCTTCATTGATATGTTTGCCTAATCTCGAAAATTATTTGGTTATATGGTGCGCCGTAAGAAGTCGTGAACGGAAAACGCGCCTCGCGTCCGTACCAAGCGCGCGGATGATATCTCGGAGCCGACAGACGCGCCCATGCGGCGGCGCTGCTGTCGGCACCGAGATGCCTCCCGCGCCGTCGCATCGTCATGAAAAAATGCTTCGTCTCCGGCGCGCCGTTGCTCACACCTCTCCCTCTAGCCACCATAATGGGAATGATGGGAAGTACAGGCTTCGGATTGGATAGCGTTAGCTAGCGAACTGTCTACGGACCTTTTCCTACAGCTTCAGTTTCGTTCTTTGCGAGGCGTAAGTAGTACGGGGGTTTCAAAGCACTCAAGCAGCGCCTTTGTTGATCAAAGAGGCTGAAGACCACTAGACCTCTTGGTTTGCTGCGACGCTACAGCTTTACAGGTTGTATATGACAGTTTTAGCAAAGCGTCGTGCACTCACCGCTGCGCACAGATGTAGCGTCCCATGTCAGTGCAGCAAACTGCATCGAGTTCACGTTTGTTTGATAAGCGCGTCTTACCAAAATTCGTTCAAATCAGCTTCAAAACGACGGCGAAGCTAAGTAGACGCGACGTCGCGCTCCTCTGACTCGACTTCACAACAAAACGAGAGATGCGTTGGAGGCAGACCACTTGAACCGACGCACCTGGCATCGCAGCAGACGATACGTTAAGTGTTTCTCACTCAATACAGTACTGTTATTTCCATAAATAGATAATGCGTACTTTCGAGGGAAAAACAAGCGTGTTTCTTTTCAAGTGTTGTACAAAAATAATTCATTATTTGGTGATGCCAAATCTGGAACACAATTGCAGAGCAATGCATACCCTGGTGGTAGATCTTGTCCAGGTTTCAGTTCCATCTCACGGTCACGCAAACTTTTTGCAATAGGTTTTGCGTACAAAAGAATGAAGCAAGTTTTAATTGGAATTAACTTCATATCACTTTGCTTTACACTCGGCAAACAAGCATTGCGGATCTCAAGAACCTAATCCATCCAAAGCAAATCCGAAACCTGTACTTCCCATCATTCCCATGGTGGTTGAAGCGCGTCTCAAGGAGCCTGCGTACACACTAGCGCCAGATTCCCCTCTAGGTAATATTGTAAGAAACTCTATGAATTGGTCCAATTAGTAAGGCCGTACTACAGAGAAGCTCGGGAGATTAGGTGCGCTTTTTAGTGAACCTAAACGTGTGTTTCTGCGAAAGGTGGTGGTTGTGGGTGCGTTTCATTCACGAAATTCGGAAGCTGAAGTCGCTTGAGCCCGTTGCTCGCAGCTCGAAGACAAGTGTTTATCTCTTCCTCCCTTCTACTTAACGCAGACCTTGTTTCTTCGGGTTAATCTAATTTCACATTTTGGAAACAAATCGCCGGCCAACGTCACAGTAAAGTAAGTATTCTGATAGCAGTAGTCAGTCTCTAACAGCCTGCGTTTGAGTGCCTCTTTTCAAGCTTTGCCAATATAATGCTGGCATTGTGATAATACTACCATAATTACACGGATGCGCAAGGTGATTTCTCGCCGCTGTCGTGATTTTATGGTATCTGCGCGCATGCGCGGTCCGCACGCAGAAGATCTTGCTTTCGTCGATTTTATCTGGTGCACCACTGAAACGCGACACCTCATACATCGATGGCATTGCTTCTCTTCATGCCAGTTTTTGCAGACGCCTTCTACTCAATGATAAAAACATTGATCTGTCATTGCAACGCTTCCCCATTGGGCTTAAATGTCTCTCACGCCTTGAAACTCAAGAACTGTATAGGCGTTTTGTTCCAAATGAAACTTTTAATAAAGATAAATACTATCTGAGGCTTCATGTGTCGAAGACCGGGGTATACTAGTATAAGACACGCCTGGGAAATTACGGAACAGTTTCGACCACCCTGGATTCTTTAACGTCCGCCTATTTTAAGTTGACGCGTGTAAACGAACTGAGTTAATCGAGAAGCGAGGCGCCTATGCTTCTGAGATACAACGGTGAGTGAATGGTTTTGACGTCTCCGGCTTATTTGCTTTTGAAGGTCGCTGAATGAAATTTGGGTGAGTGCCGTTGGTATATAGCTTTCAGTGGCACAATATTGCGAGAGAAGCTGATAAAGCTCAAGGTAAAACGTACGACAGGCATAAACTATAATCATAAACAGGTATATATTCTACAGAAATTGGGTAAATATCACTACGCTCAGCTGGTCCACTAAAAATGAAGGCAACAGTTAACCCAAGAAATGGCTGCGAAGCGACGGGGGCGAGCTGAATACCCCGAGTACGTACAACGAGAGAATACTAGGCAACGGGAAAGGCAACGGCCACTGCGAGAAGACCCCGAAGTGATAGAAGGCCTACGCCAACGACGACGTTCCCGTAGATCTACAAGAGGTGCGAACGCTCGATTTCAGCGCGAGTTTCTGTCTGTGGAGTTTTTACATCCGCGTGGTGTCTGTGACTATCTGTGGTTTAACTCGAACGTCTCTGCGCTGAAAATCGACCTAAAAACCTAGCATCACCTAGCTGAAGCCTAGCAACAACATAGAAGCAACCTAGAAACAGTCTAGCATTACCTAACCCAACCTAACCTAGAATCAATCAGATCATACTTCAGAATCGTCCGGTTTCGCATCTTCAAGCCTTGCACACTTAGCGCAAGCTTCACCACCTTTTTGTTAATACGTGATCTCCAGCTGTGTTCGAAATTTCTGTTCGCTTTGTTCGAAAGAACAACAATGGAAGAGGCAGATGGCAGGTATTTGGGTAAATACGTGTCATTTATTACGACGTCTACGCCAAGGCAGTAAATTACGCGCCCATTTTGCTACCAGAAGAACGAGGAATGGCGACTGAGGAAATCAATGAAGAAAGAATTGGATGTGCCAAGTACCAACGGCAATCTCTTGAAACTTCTGCGTAGCTTTAACTACCGCCGCCTGATCTATCCAGATACGACACAAATGAAGGCTTCTTGAGTTTGCTCGCGCATCACTTGTTTTTCTGTTTATTTATTCCTTTGATTCTCCTTTCTCCAGTATAATACTGCAAGCAAAACGCAGCCTGGTTAGCCTCCCTTTCTTTCCGTTTCTCTTTTTCTCCATGTCCCTTCTCCTTCTTCGGTGCGTTCATTTCAGGGGCACTTGGTGAGACGGAGTGAAGCTCTGTTGCCGAGCTTCCGTGAGTTCGCCAACGTAGCCGTTTCAGTCCGGTTAACTACCGTCACCACCGCAAACCTGAACGATCGCCATTTTCGGCACTTCTCCATAATCCGATCCGAAACTCTTCCAGAAACCCTCTCGTTACTATCGTCACTGCTAATGCAATTAACTCTGAAGCAACGTAGTTACGCACCCCATTTCCACCGCCGTATCGCAGCACATGCTTTGGAGTAAGTGTGACATTATGTTGTTTACTCTATTACTTAAACAAAGCATCCCGATACTCTGTAACAACACCACACAGTACTTACCGACCAAATTTGCCGGAGAGGTGGTTATATGTGAACAAACATACGGACGGACAAGCGTGCCGCAAGCTCGATGAAGTTACACTAGAATCAGTTCTCGCATTTACATATGCGGTAAAATTAATGAATGAATGAACCTTTGAATTAATGAGATACAAGACGGCAACAGTTCTTGGAGCGTGACGCGTTCCTTAAGCCTCGAATTTTGCGGCGAATGGTATAGGCTTGTGCGACTACATTCGGACATATTTAGGCGCGAGATACAGCCAGCACTCCACGTAGACTTTAAGGTATGTTAAGCGGCATATAGTTCGTGACTTCAATGTTTGAGCCGCGTTGAGACTCAATTATTATCCACGTGCTTGTTGCCGTTGTGCTCGGAAATCCAAATTGTAAAGCACACGCGAAACGTCCGGGAACGGGAGCGCGGCGTGGGCATAATCAGTGTGCATACCAAACTATGCATGTCATACACATGCTTTAGCGCTGCACTCGTTAACCATGTCAAAAAGTGTAGCGTAAGCTCCGGGCAAGATTGTTGTTCAAAAGTGCATAATAATAGATATTCGAAGAAATCGTCCTCGAAGCTTAATATTCACATCGGTATGATAATACTTTAATAGTTGTAGCTCTTTCTGTGACTTGTCTTGATCTAGCCACCAGCCTCCCTCCAAGACCAGCAAGATTTATGCTCGCAGTACTTTTTTTAAACGAGCCAATTATCTTTGACGTGCGCGGCATAGCATATTTTGACGTAGCACATACGGAGTTAACTACTTCTAGTAGGTTAAGCCTGTGGTTAAGCAGCCAGGTTTGACTTGGAAGCTGACTCTGACAGAAATTTTTAGAGCGCTAGCTGTACTCCTCCGGGTACAAATCCAGAAAAACGTTCTCGCGCATGCGTTTGGCCTTCAACCAGATCCTCCTCGGGCGTGCATCTCCATAGCAACGGATATGCGCAGTGTCGATTTGTTCTCCTCTATCGCGCACCCCTCTCCGTCGTTCGGGAAGAGCGGCGAGCCGGTGGGCGCGCTCTCCTCGAGACCTCTACTCCTGTCGCCTGATTCCTATGCCGGCAGTAGGAAGATAAATGCGGACAGCGTGCCGCTGCTTGACACAAGGGACACCGCCGTGGCCATGCTTTCCACGGTAATTGCTGCTTTTGTTCGACGTACTTCGTTTAACCACGTTCAACCACGGCATTTGTTAAGCTGCTAGGTCACCGGTATAGTGTCGGCATGCAATCCAATGCAGTGCGAGAGAATGAGAAAGATGGTAACGAAATGGTAACCAGGTGGCACCTGATTCGGTTTACTGTATAGGAAACAGTGAAGCATTGAAAAAAGTAATAAAATAAAACTCACGGTGTCCCTTGTGCATTCACCTATGACTACTTGAAGGCGAATGCCGTCTTCTTTTCCTTCTCGGTCGATGTATTGACCCTCCCCCGGCCCCATCAAAAAGCTTCCTGCAACTAACGCGCTTTTGCACTGCCTCCAGGATCGGAGGCATTGAAAGCTTTTTGCATCTTACCCGGTTCTGCACTGCCTGCGGGATCGTTTTTTATACCTCAAGAGAATAAGCTTCCGTTATGCGAGGTAGTCATCATGTGATCTTTATACATAGTTTCACATATCGCTTTGGAAGGACGATGTTGATCGTGCACTTTGTAGTTTCCAGCGGTTGGACTTACAGCTGTTACTTTGGTTTTTGTTTCAGGAGCAGTATTGTACTGGCAACGAGTAACCACAATTCATTCTGAGCGAAACCGAGAGTGGTAAGCTGATACTTCAATGCTCATGCTTCCATTGTGGGCACTTTTCCTGTAATTATAACGCATTTCTCTGATTATATGAACATATGCGAGAGCTCTTTGGAGTAGCGGTACGTGTCGTTTGGTGCGATAGCAATTACATGCACCCTCTTGGCGGGTTTTTGCGTCGCCGCCACACACACACACACACACAAATATATCTATATATATATATATATATATATATATATATATATATATATATATATATATATATATATATATATATATATATATATATATATATATATCAATATATATATATATATATATATATATATATATATATATATATATATATATATATAACACCTACATGCGGGAGAGTAACTTCGGTTGCCTTGTAATATATATATCGCCATTCAGAAGCACCCGCCCGGGGATTCGAACATTCGACCGAGCGTACTAACGGCGCCTTATTTATCTATTTACCGCTCGCTGTACGCAGAACTCGGAGCTGCTTCAGCGTGTTCACTATCACCCGCGAGATGGCGCGAAAGGCGCGCTTTCAAGGTCGCCGCACCGGAACTGAGATGCGCGTCTTTGACTTGCATTTTGACTTACAGGGTGTGCTCGTCCGTGCTCGTCGCGCGCTTCTCTCTTTAAAGGGACACTAAAGGCAAATATTAAGTCGACATTCATTGTTGAAATAGCGGTCCAGAAACCTCGTAGTGCAACGTTTATGCCAAGAAAGGGCCTATTTTGAAGTAAAATGACGTTTTAATGCTCCGCATCGCGTTACCGCACTTCAAATCACCCGCCTGAAAGCGGTATTTCGCACGTCACTGTTGCCGTGCCCAGCGTTGCCCGCCTTAACTGCGCGGAGGCGTACACCGGTGGCGTGCACCACTCGGGCATCCCGCAGCATCACATGCATGCAGTATTTTGTCGAACTTTCTGTCAGAGCGACTTTCACGAGCGTGCAAAACACACGCGGCAGTACGTGATACCGAAACTACCACTGAGACTCGCCGCGGAGACTCGTTCCTCATAGCAACGCCATAGAACTTCTTTTTTCCATGAATCAAACAGAAACGAACAAGCAGCATTTTATTACGTCTCATGATGCACAGAAGGTTCATTTTTTAGTGCAGCTAGTTTGATTACCAGTGATTAATTGTACTCAGACTCTCACATGTCATCGGCATTCCTTCCAAATTATGCCACTCGTGGCGCTCATCGTGTGATACGTTTACCTTAATTTCTTGGTAAGTAGGGCACTGCTGTTGATAATATTGCCGTTTTAGACGTTGCCATACATTGAGATTTCACACTGACATAAATTGTTATTTGCCTTTAGTGTCCCTTTAATGGGACACTAAAGGCGTTACAGCTATACACCGCACGAAGGCCACTTAACAAACATTTCAGTGGCCGCGCTTGCGAAAAGAGTGAGCTAGAATAGCCAAAGTATAGGCTTGTTCGAGTAGCAACTATGACAGTATTTAGTTCGCGCACGTCCCGTGTATGCATGTGCGTTCTTTTCGTACGTGCTTTTAGGGGCGAAGCACCTTTGGGTCTAGCCTTGTCCGTTGTGTGGTGTCCGTGCTTTCGGCAAAGCACCATGTAAAATCCCCGAAGAAAAGTTTAACAATAGGCTAATAGAAATCATAATTGTGGCAGAACAATATAAACACCTAGAAACCAAGCCCTTTTTACTGGTCGGCGATTTCTACGGAAACACCTGGGACTTCAGGACCCAGCTTCTTCGTGGACGCTCACTGCCCGCTGTCAGGGTGGTTAGAAAAACTTTGCTATTGTCGAAGCATATGTGTGTGTGTCTGTGAATAAAGAAAGATTTACAATTGACGAACAACAGTCATAGTTGTGGCTGAACAGTATAAAACAGCTGCAAGCACAAACCCTTTATACTAGTCGGCGACTTCAACGTACACATTATGGACCTTAGGACTGAGCTTTTTCTTCGACTCTTTATGTCATTTTGTCAATTTAGATTACATGGCACAGCGCTCGGCTGACATATGTGAGACGCAAGAAAGGTTGAACGCTACACTGATATCAATCATAAATCTGACAGAACAATATAAAACTCGTACAAGCACAAACCCTTTATACTAGTCGGCAACAATTTAGGAGGTTACTATGGCTCCAGCCAAGTTTAAGAGAGCCCGACGTTTCTTTTCGTGTTTGAGGAGCACGCTACAAGTGTCGAGCTGTGACAGTTGTTAGTGCACGCTCGTCTCGTGTGTGTTCTTTTCGTGTGTCCTGGGTGCTTGAGCAGCGTGCTTAGAGACTTAGCGGCTTAGAGACAGGAGCTATGGGAGGGTGCTCTGCGCAGCTCACGACCGAGGAGCTATTCGGGGTCGTACGCTGGGTCATATGAATCTCCAAAGCGCAAGGACTTTCCACCACCTGGAGTGGTCTGAGGAGGCCATCGTCTTCCTTTTCGCTGAGCCCATCCTCCCTCTCCCCTTCCTGCACTCTCCTGGTTCATTTCAAGGGGTCAACAAAGTTTTATCGTTCTCCTCCTTCGAGAGACATTCCAATTTGTTGCTATCGCATTCATCACTTCGTCCTGGTGCCGAAACTGTGATTTTAATTTGTTTTTTTTTTCATCACGTTTTTGCCCGAAGAAATCCAGAAACATTACTTTCCACACACCATTAGAACATTTAAGTTAATCATTGTGAAATGTATGTTTTATATGAAAACCTTACTTTTCGTACTCCCCTTCAACGACCCTGAAGGGAGGGGTAACCGTAATACTAAATAAAAAAAATACCTACAATGACAGGAACGAAGAAAGCACTGCAGCGGCTGTATATTGTCACGTAGTAGAGGCAGAATGCACTCAAGCATGCAGTAACAGCGTAAAAGAAACTGATGGAACTTCTTCATTGAGCGACCTTGTGTCCACACAAAAGGAAAACGGAACTGGGGATAAGGCGGCCGCGGATAGCCAGCCGAAAGAAAACGCCGCCCAACAACGACTGGCCGACTCAGTCCTACACAAAACGAGAAACACGCTCGCAGGCCCTCCTCGCCCACTGGGCTTGACATCGACGCCTCCGCAGTACGTATTTCTTTGTACACCGTTTATCTCACAAACGGGGCGTCACCCTAAAACCAAAGCATTCGCTATCAATACATACAAGAAAGCACGTGGCGAAGATAGCCGGTTCGTACCGTACTAGCACGCGTGGCAATATATTCATGTACCATGTCATACACATCAATAAATTTAGCTATCTTATTTGAGTTCAGACATGTAAATGCACCGGGGAATGAACGTCTACAGTCGGGAATCTATATGCAAATGCAACCTAACCAACAGATCATCAAGAGTTCATGGGCTTAAAATGCGCGCCTAATGTATATTTGAGTTCATTCACCTTTGAATTATTTACCAGCTGCTCTAGAAATAAGTTTGTAAATGCGGCGCCTCGCTCTCTTGCGATTGGTGCTACAATGTTAGGAAATTCCGTAGCCCATGACATGGCGCAATATTTGCGCACAGCACCTGGCTGTTCGCCACTTGCATTGTTAATCATATGCAAAATATTTTAGTGACACTCGCTTATCGGTGTTATCTGCGTGTAAGAAAAAATGTTACAGTTGCCTATACGTACAGTTTTTCTGGACGCTGACGTCTGCCATTAGCATGAACGCTGTGTACTATACTCTACCGGTTCGTTTGCTGCAGTGCCCGGTGTAGTAAGGAGTGGCCAAAGCAGCAAAGTCTGTTGCGACCACATAATGTCATTTTATATGTGCTTTCAGTGACTACAAGTATACATTGAATAGCGCATTGAATTTGCGTAAGCTTTCATTCAAGCATCAGTCCACCGGGACACCCTTGCACCAGACATTTTTTGATATGCATCGGGCTATGCTGGAACAAAGACCACATTAAAAAAAAATTTGCTCCCATGCAGCCCGGCGAACGTTAATGTCTAGCGAAGCTGTATCAAGCACCACACATGCTAAGGGGGGTATATTTTGTATTACTTTAGAGTAATGGTAGTGATAATCGCTTTGTGGTGGCTGTGGTAAACCGTGATTGGTTCCACGACCAATTTCAGGAAGGCGAATTTGTTGCTTTCATCGAGCACTGTATTCACGCTGTTCTTCTGTCGTCTTTAATTTCTTTGTTCTACCCATGACAGTCTTAGAATGAACTGAATGAGTTGCTAGACTGGTCTCTGTTTCATTTATGAAAGCGGGAAACATACGCGCGGAGAAGAAAGGGTCGTTTAACGTCAGTCGAAGCCCTCGTGTGAAGTGCAAAGCAGCTGCAACCCAATCTCTACCGGGAATGCGTGGGAGGGTGCTCCCATTGTTCACAGGCGCCTTATCATCCATCATGCAGTTTTGCTACTTGTTTTGCGGTTTTCTTTATTGAAACGAATACTCAGCTCTATGTTGTATGCCTGATTGCGAAGAAAGATATGCCGTTTGCCTTCAGTTGTTAACGGGCCCATAAACTACCCAGAGGTTGAAATTTAGTTTTGGCGTTGCAGCTGTGCACCAGTCTACAGCGCACGCTAGCAGACTTACACGCGCTTGCTCATTTCGCTCGAACAACGAAACGGGCCACGAGCCTGAACGAAATTTTGTAAATGGTGTGGTCTACGTGTGTGTGGCTGTATGTGTTATGTGTTTATTAGTGTATGTATCTTAAAGGGACACTAAAAAACGCCAGGCCTGCACTGAAATCGCAGCACAGTCACAGCGAAAGCTGGAAGAGCGGCGTTTCTAGAGCCCGTTGTAAGCTGTCTTGGGGCTACAATACAAGTACACTAGAAAGGTAACCACTACGCCATAAATCACAATTTTTGTGAAGTTGGGAAGCACCTACTAAGCCATTATTCGTCATTCTGTGGAGAAACGAGGCACCAGCTACACGTCTGTAAGGCATTATGTGCACTTTGTTGACGCGACGACTGATGACGATGAATTATTATGGCTCAGCCCTTTGTAATGGGTGGGAAGCTTTAAACAGCCCACCAGTTATTTAATTTGCATTGGGTGACGCCCGGCCGCTATTTCCTTCCCTCTACCGTCATGCTGTATAACATACGTTGACGTGGGAGAGAGACGGGGGGGGGGGGCGAAGAACTTTACTGAGACCCCGAGGAAATATGGATCATGCGCTTATGGGCTTCCTTGGCAATCAATACAAGTGCACTTGCGAGGAACCCACTACGCTATAAATCAGTGTAATTTCTGAGAAGTAGGGCAGCAGGCTCTGTGCCATTTTTCATCATTCTACGGAGAGCCGTGGTAGCTGCTAAACGCGTGTAAGGCATTATGCGCACTTTGTTAATGCTGTGCCTGATGACAACGAAGAATTATGGCAGATTCCTTTGTAATGGGTTGGAAGCATTCAACAACCTACTCTTTGTGCAATTCGCATTGTGTGACGCCTGGTTACAGAATTCGCGTTGTGCGACGCTTGGTGCTTATTTTACTCTTCTACCACGCTATATTGCATATGCTAATGTGGTTCCTTCCCGACATGAAGCCTGTATAGGACGTTTTCGCAAAGCAGTTTCAAGCACCGGCATGGCTCAGACGTTTAATGCTGGTCTCCCACGCAGAGGGCCCAGGTTCGAACCTCGTTCCGTCCTGGATATGTTTTCTTGTTTCGTTTTTTTTTCTTATTTCGAGCGATACTGGTTACGGACACCGGCGGCGGCGGCGGCGGCGGACAACTACGGCGCCAAGAACGGCCGGTGAAATGATCTCATAACAGCTTTCGCTGTAAAAGGAACAATGCATTGGTTTAGATTGATAAACTGTACTCTGAGGACCCCAATGTCTCTAATTTCACCATCATAGCTTTCTTAATAGACGAGAAAATCAAGTTCAAAGTTTCATTTTTAAATTTCGCGCCGAAATCTCCACGCGTGACGTCACGGATTTCAAAGTTTATTTATCGTATTTTGGGGCCATTCGCTCAACGAAATTTCCTCAAACTTGGTATGTTAAGTCTATCGCCCCCTCAGAGGACAATGTACTTCTTTTTTACCTATTATGAACTACGCGGGATCTAGAAGGCGCCGTCAAAATATTTGACGTCACGGCGACTGGTGCGCAAACTTTAAGATGGCGTCGCCACCTACATTTTGCTTTTGCGCGTTTTCTCGCTTACGATGCATCTCGCATCAAGCGTGGTGTTTTCGGTATCGTGAAAGACTTGTTTACTAACACGAGAAAAATTGCTTTTCTCTTTAGTGCCCCTTTAATCGTCACCCAGCGCCTGGAGTAGAATGTCAGGCGAAGAGGTGGGCAAACATCTCCAACTTTTCATGAAAATGTTTCTTTCTCTCTCCTTCGCTACGCTGCGTTCGTCGGCTTGTCTGTCCACCTCTCCGAATGCCCTTCCCCAGCGTCCGAGGTGAAAATGCAAGCAGCGCGCGTATCTGCTAGCAGAGGAGCACTCGAGCGTCTGAGTTTAGTGGTGGGATTTGCAAAATTTCAGTGGCACGCGCTATATGAGTTTTGTGCTGATGGCACAACATTTTCAGACCAACGAGAGGTTACAGCTTAGCTGCAAAAAACTTTTTTCGCGTTAGCTACACTGGCCTAGCCGAGCCAGTTTCGCGCGGCTCCTCAAGAGCCGTGCTGCGCATGCGCCAGGATCAGTGATGTTCCGCAGCTGACTCACAGGAGCCGGAACCTCCCACGCACTCCGCCGGCGCCGCGCGCGACTCGCCGCTCGCCGCCGTGGGTCTGCGCATTCCAGAGACAGTGACGTCGTAGCCGTGGCAGATGCACTGACGCCGGCGAGCGCGCAGTTATTCGCCTCCGCTGTGCAGTCGCCGTCTGACACTGCGCTGGAGAAGCTTGACAGAGCCTCTGACTGGCGCTTGCCTGTGTGGTATAGCCATGGAGTAGGAGAGCGCAAATGCTGCTCAACGGCGCAGAAGAGCGGAGAAGCTCTTCTGCGCCGTTGAAACTCATCGGATCCCGAAGTAGTTGCCTGGCAATTAGCGGTTTAGCCTAGAAAGGATGAACAGAAGAAGGCTAAACGTGCTGCAGAGACACGAAAAGCTTAGAATAATCAGCTGAACCTTTGCTAGCGCTACGTATATCCTGGCATAGCCGAGCTAAGCCACTGCAACATTTTTTTTTTTACAATATTTCACCTCATGGTAAAATGAAATGCGAACAACTGTATGGCCCGCAAGGCAACGATAGAAGGATAAAACAGAGAAATGAGTAATCAGCTCGCACGTATTTGCTAGTTTTCCGTCGCTCTTCTGTTCGAAAAATGTCTTGAACAGGCAATCTATCCATCATATCACACACATCGAAGCAAATAAATTTCTTATTCTGGCCGTAAAGTGCGTAATACACTATACAGAGCGAATTAGCTAAGGAAAAAGATACGGTCCGCACATCGCTGACAAATGAAGCGGCACTCACAATCTGTGCCTTTTTGCGCCTGGCGTAGGACGTCCGACAACGACGTATCCCCTTCACCACCATCTTAAGAGGAGAAATTTCTGTTGAGTAAATGACTAAATTTAGCTCCTCAGCAGCATTTTGCTCAGGAACAAAATTTTTGACAGCCTTAAACGCATTTTTACACTTTACGCCGTTCTGTTTTAAGAAGCTGAAGCACTTTCCAAGACGGGGAGAATTTCTTCTGGCATGAAGCTCATTAACAAGGCGCTATTCAAATCTTTTATACTCCGAAAGTTCCGCTTATAGCTAATATTTTTCTTGTGCTCGTTCAGATAGCGCTAAACGCTCGCTTTGGGCTGTGCAACTGAGTCATATATCTCAGGGGAGTACATGAAGCGCGTGTAGTCGCATAGGCTGCTGAGTAGAGGTTTGCCGGGCAGTCGACGACGCGACTGACGGGCGCGAAAGCTGAAGCGCTGTTGCGGTGCCAACCTCTCTGAAGCGTATTGAGCTGTTCATATTTATTGTCGTTTGGCGAACATGAGAGAACGTATTTAAAGCCTAGAAAGTGCGGCGGTACAGGCTGTGCTTTTGCAGCCCCAGTGCGCTGAAGAACGCAAAGATGGAGAATAAATAAATAAATAAATAAATAAATAAATAAATAAATAAATAAATAAATAAATAAATAAATAAATAAATAAATAAATAAATAAATAAATAAATAAATAAATAAACCGCTCGGTACGCTTCGGAAAGGTTTAAATCGCATTAGGTTTCACGTCCGTCAGTCATATCGTCGACAGCTCGGCAGTCCTCTAATTAGCAGCCCATGCGGGTATGCATGCGCTTGTTTATTCCCCAGAGGTTTATGACTTGCACAGCTTAAAGCGAGCGTTTAGCGCCATCTAAGCAAGCACAAGAGAAAGATTAGCTATAAGAGGAACTTTCGAAGTATAAAAGTTTTTGATAACGCTTCGTTAATGAGATTTATCCCGGAATAAACTCTCTCCGTCTTGGAAGCTGCTAAAGCTTCTTGAAACAGATCCTCGTAAAATGTAGAGCTGCGCCTGTGCCTGTCAAATACTTTGTTCCTGGGCAGAACGCTGCTGAGGAGCTAAACTTAGCCATTTACTCAACAGAAATCTCTCCTCTTAAGATGGTGGTGAAATGGAAACGACATTGTCGGACGTCCTACGCCATGCGCAAGAAGGCGGAGATCGTGAGTGCCGTCTCCAGGATACTTTCTGCGTGGACCCAGTCTTCCTTCAATGCCTGTCTTGCGTCCTGTGTTCATTAGAGCTGAAGAAGGTGTTGCATGCGAAAACGCACTCAAGTGCACATAGACGAACTTTTTCCGATAGCTGCTTTCTCCAAGGACAATACTACGACGAGTATATGCAAGCATATCTAGAAATGTGCGCTTCAAAGCAACTGTTCGTCTTTTTTCTGTGAAGTTGACGCTTCGTGAATTCGAGATAACATACTTAAAACCTAACAATTATGACAATGGCAAATATAGCTACATGCTCCCTCGTTTAAGTGGTTGTGCGCGAACGTCGATTTCAACACATTGGCGGCTTTGTAACTCCGATCTCATAAAAAAAAAAAATGCAGCATCTTCTTACAGGTTAAGTTAGAGCATGCGATTGACTTTAATTCTGCGGAGTTTAAAGAAAATCAAAGATGGTCATTTTTTTATTACATTTACAAGTATTGCATTTTGAAAGACGCCTTCGCATGTCTCTCATGCATGGTTCGCGCTTGACACCATTCTGGACAATCATATTTAGAAAAGTTGTTAGGCTACTGTGTGGAAACACTGCGGGAAATTTTAGAAATTCTGAGTGTTCTAGATGCGGAGCAAAACGAACGTGAAATTAGAGCATTATTGAGCAATGTGCTGTATTCGCGATTTTTTTAAAGTAAGCAATGGGCAACAAAACTGCCCCATAACGACATTTCGTAAAATACACGTTACGCATAGTAGGCCAAGACAAATTTTGAGACTCACAGCTACAATAGTGCTACATAGGATTTCGTCAAAATCCCATTTTCGCGGAATTCTCAAAAAAAAAAAATCGGTTGGGCTGAGTGGAGACTTCCGAATGTTTTTTTACTAAAGGAAAAAAAAATTTTTTTGCGAAACTAAGATTGGTTTTGTGGGCCTCGGTACTCGTTCAGAAAAGTATATTTTTTCACGAATATTAAAGGGGCTCCGCAGACATGCACCGACGTTCTTATCTGAATACACCCTCTGAACGACAACCGCCATTTTCAGCTTCGAATACCAGCCCCGCCATTTTTTTTCTTTATTGTCCAGCCCCGCCATTTGTTTGTCTGCCCATCACATGGCTTCTCTTTTGTTAAACTTTACCACCAGTTTCCTGTATTTTTTTTTTCGATCTATATTTCTTTATGTAGTTTCTTTCTTCAATAACATTTTCTTGTGTTTACTTCTTCTCCTTTATCCAGTCTGCTACTTTTCGTGTTTTTTGCCGAATTCTTTCTGCATTTCTGTTAGCGAAACGTAAAGCCGTGTTCAGACTACGTGCGTAGCGTACGCATCAACGGTGGCCGTAAACGCAAACAACATAATGAGCTTGTCCAGACGTTGCTGTATCTAGCGTAAAGTACGTAACGTTAGGGGCGTAAATGTTGGCGGGCCCGCAACTTTTACGACAACTACTGATGCGACCGTTACGGACGACCAATGGGCGAAGCAGGACCGGTTTTAATTTTTCGTTCACGGGACTTCCGTCCTCCCCAGATTCCGCGTCTTCGTACTCGCATTGAAAGTCATGCAGTAGCGCGTCTGTGCAGTTGGTTTTCCGGTGTTTATTGCGTTGTGTGCCCGTGGCCAGTAACCGTGGCCCGTGCGGAAGCGTCTTCGCTTTGCAGTGATGAAATAGTCGCAGAAGTGCTGCAGAGGCCCGCGCTCTACGACCAGCGTCTGAAATCGTACCGCGACAAGCAGCTGGAGAACGACGCCTGGCTGGAATTTAGAGAGAGGTTGGAATTTTGCAGCTGAAGGATCGTTGAAAATGCACGAGCTGCAAAACCTTCAAGCCAAATACTTGCTGCAGCGTATAGTGTCTGCCGCGATGTACGTTTTAGTTGCTCAAGACGCCGGCATAACTTAGTAGGATACCTTTTTAGCGTATATTGGTTGTCGCTCAATTTAGAATTTATTTTTGTGCACTCGTATAGCGATGTTCCAAGTTGGTTCATGAAGGAAGAACAGGCGTTCATAGAAGCCACACTGGCCGCCCTAGCCACACCTCAGCCGGACTAGAAGACAGACGCGACTTGCATTAATGAGAGCGCACGTGACGTATCCCCTTTATTCCAGTCATCCCAACCAAGGCCAAACACGCGAACCTTTCTAGGCTGCAACACTTGTAGCGAGGAAGCCACGCACTTTAAAAACGATGATTGGCGCGCTGTAAAAAAACGTACCTTACCGAAAAGCTCAGTCTGAACATACTAGATCGCAACGCAAACGAACGATGCAGCTGTTACGCGACACGACGCTTGTGACAGATGCGTCTGTAGTCTGAACCCGGTTTAAGCAAACTGGTCTTTCAGTGCACCCATTATTGGATACAATTGAATTCTTTCTATTTTTAGTGGCGAAGCTCCTAAAGGCGGCACCCGTTCGTCCCTCGTAGTCGTAGTCGTAGTGCGTAACCAGTCTTACGCTTTGACCTCCAAGGTGGTGCCGGTGGGTGATTTTCCCTGTGCGTTGTTGAACAATAAAAAATTCGCAGCGGTAGCTAAAAGCCGACTTCTTCTGTCTCTCATTCCCATTAGCAGCCATTCTTTACCTCCAAGGTAGTGCCTGGTGAGATTTCTCGTGTGCGTGATTAAACAATAAAAATTTTGTTCAAAACGCCGTTGATTGATGAAATAAACCAACGAAAGACGCCAGATGTTTTGTAAAAGCAAAACGGAAGAACGCCAGATGTTTCTAAAGCAAAACGAAAAGACGCCAGCTGCTTAACAAAAGACGCCAGATGTTTTCTAAAGCAATGGTTTTCTAAAGCAATGGTTTTCTAAACAATGAAAATTCACAGAGTACATGTAAAATTAAAGTGAACTGCAAGTCGTCATAACTCATCGAACCTTTAGTATAAACGCGCCCGATCTCACGTCGGTGATGATGTACTGGGCAGAATTCACGGAAGATTCACGGTTTACCGATGAACCTCCGCAGCTTCGACCACTCATCATCATTCACTCCGTGGATATGCTGTGATTTTTTTCCACTCACCCCTGTCGGTGACACTGGCCGCACTTTCTTTTCACCCACGCACCGTGAGTACTTCGTGATGTTCAGTAATGCGAAAGTGGTCCGCGCCCAGATCAAAGTATTCGCGTGGGTGTTCTACCGTGAAGAAAGATCATAAACGAAGATAGCTGTTAGCGTTATGGAAGCGATTACAGCTGTCTCGCTGAATGACGCCTGCTTAGGGCTCGGAGCAAAACGACACGGTAAAACACGGCTGAATGCTAAGTGAGGCTGAGTGCTAAAACACGACACGGCTGAGTGCTAAGAACGCTGTGCTGCCTCGGAAGATAAAGTAGCACTGAATCCAAAGAGAAAGTAAGAAAGCGAAAGGGTAGCCAATATCTATCGGGATGGTTATGCTTGACGGTCTTTTATTCGGAAACTAATTTTTAAACTCCTCATGGGTGTTGCATACACACCAGGTGCTCAAAATTTAACATTCTGTCTTTCTTAAAATTCAGCACTGGGTGGTACGTAAAAGCCACCTTCGCAGTTAAGTATCCATGGGGTTAGAAAGCTTTGCAATAATTATCGCTGTCAGCCGCCCAATAAACTAAGACTGAATAATGAACTGTTTAGTAACTGCAGAAGCGGGCATCTTTCTACTGAAAAAGTTGGAGGCAGTCACAATTCTACAGAGCTCCACTCGGAAGAATTCCTCTAGCATGTCTGTGCTTCAAGATTTCCGACGGCCATGTTTGATTGCGGTTCGGGTGATTACGCATGCAAGACAGTGAGGACTGGCGCAAAGCTGCTCCCTTATATGTCGCGGCAGTTGCGTGTGGCGTTTATTCTGACAACGGGTCGAAGGCATAGGCGGAGATGTTCACGGTTATCCTTTTACTACCGGCTGGCGTTAGCAAAGAATGACTAGCCGTCACATCAGGGAGGAACATAGGCCCTCAACTGTGAAACCTGCAAGTCGCGGCTGCGGGGTCGCGTTGTCTCTCCCAGGACGTATGGCCGTGCGCTTCTTTGTAAACTTTTCTATAGCGTTAGTTTATACACAACTTCTGCACTTTTGTCTCCGTCAAAAGGCAGTTATTCTAATAAATAACGACGAAACCATATAAGCAGGTTTTGGCAGCGGCTATGCCTCTTGTGATGGATTAAGAAAACCACGGCAAATGGGGACGCAAGCATTACTGAGGCGTAGAAACTTGATATCTAATATTTTCTGTTGCTCCACAAAAAAATCGCCGACGATTACCGCACTATCTAATGCGAATTCTGAGCGCACCTTCGCGTTGGGGCAAGGCCAACTGTGTTTGGAGTTTTGACTTTCCGCAAGGTGTCGACGACGCCTTAAATCATAAGTTTTGTGAAGTAGTACCGCAACCACTATGCAATTATTCGTCTGTCTGCGCATAAGCCAGGTACCTGCTACACATCTGTGAGGTATTATGTGCACTTTGTTGACGCTGCATGTGTCTGATGGCGATGAAGAATCATGGCTGAGCACTTTGCAGTGGGTGGGAAGCATTAAACCACACACTCGTTGCGCATTTCGGATTGCGGGATGACTGTTATTTTACTCTTCTCCCACGCTATATTACATAGGTTAACACGATCCGTTGCCCGACATGACGCCATAGCCTGTATAGGGTGCCACGCAGTGGGCCAAGGTTCAAATACCATTCGATCCGGGGTATGTTTTTCTCATTTATTTTTCATCACTATCGGTTACTTTTTCATGTCCGTCGGTTACGCCGCCGATGGCGGGCAGCGGCGACGACGACGCCACTCAACGCAGGAACGCGAGCCTAAGAGCTGCGCTATAAAAGGTTAGTTGATAATTTGTGAAGATAGATTTTGTGAAGTTGATAATTTGTGAAGAGAGATACGCTTCTCTACAGATGTATGGAGCCAATGTGTAGAATGCGCAGAAAGGGTGTACTTGAGGAAAATGAGGGCGGGAGGGGGGTTCCGCAGGTTAGCCGGGAAACTGTTCGTTTTGACATCGCGTTTTGAATCGTCTCCGTGAAACGAAATATGAAATGACACAAGAATGACTCGCAAAGAAAAATAGAGGGAAGCGTTTGCAATGATGGAAGGGAGAAGTAGATGCTCTACTGCGGCGTTTGTGCATTTCTTTTTGAACAGCGTAGCTGTTTAAGCTACCGGTAACTTGTGCTCGATCGTGCATAACTCCGCAGGTGGGTACGCGCCGCAGGAATCGGGCAAGACCCACTAATGAGTACAGCAGGTGTGAGAGTTAAACTAAAACTCTGCTGGGCCAAGTGGAGCACGTGAAACACGGGAAAGAGTCAGAGAGATAGAAAGAGAAACCGAAAAGAGAGAGACAAAATGAAAGCGATAGAGACAAGAGAAAAATAGAGAAAAATAACGAGAATAAAGACATAAAAACATAGAAAGACAGAAAAAGATACAGATACGAAAAAGATATGGTAAAAACAAAGAATAATACAGAAAGAAAAAGAGAGAGAAATGAATATAGAAAGAGCGAGAAAGAGAAAGAAATATACAGAGAGAGAGGGAAAGAAATAGAAAAAGAATTAGAAAGAAACAGATGCAGAAAATGAGATACGAGAGACAGGAACAAAGATCAATAAATAGAAGAAGGAGGAAAAAAATATGAGAAAAAGGAAGGCCACCCAGCTGCGCTCTTCCTTGAGGCTTGGCACCTCTAATGCGACGCTGCCATAATTTTTTTTCGCTTGCGTCGCTACTTTATACCTGGATTTCACTGGCACAAACTACTGTGTGGTGGCGTTATGTACCATCGGCTACAGCGCCGCCGAAAGGGAAAGGCATGAAGTGAGGGACTGAATTTAATGTTGGCACGTCTAATAAATATTGCCGCGATCGCACGCAATGACGACCTCGAAATCCCAATCGCTTGCACAGAGGCATAACGCAATAGTTATTCTTAAACGCAGATCGGTATTCAATTACGGTCGGCTCACGAAGAGGTTGAAGTTCCTTAAGGTATTGTAGCCAGGGAAGCCGAAAGTGACATGGCGGGTCAAAAAATTGGGGGACCCTTAAGCTTCGCCTTTAAGAATTGAACGCGATAGCAAAATCCGGCCCCTAGTGCGCACTTCAACTACTAAGTGCATACTTATTAATGTGTGTTGTTACACACACACGCACACAGACACGCGCGCGCGCGATGTACCTATAGTAATGGTACAGGTTTTCAATCTAAAGCACTTCCCTAGAGTCGAGACGTATTTCTCACAATGCCTCACAGATGGCAGCACATTATCTAACGTTTGCTGTTTGCTCGATCAACGCCTCCTCTAGAGCGCAGCCGTTGGCTTTATATGTTTTTCGCTAGATGGACATAGTTGTCCATTTTTGGAGCTCTTTGAAAGTTCGTGTGTGTCTTTAGCGGCGATGGCTGCACTATCCGGTCTTTTTTTCGAAGCATGCCGTCGCGCAAAAAACGTAGTTTGATGGTCTCGCCAATGCGCCTACAAATCGCCGAATGGGCTCATTTTCTTCGTGACACCTGCCGAACAAAATGCGTCGAGACTCCTTCCACAGCATGGCATTTATGTAGTTTTTTTTTCGAAGCAGTTGCAAGTAACTTCGGGGCTTTGTGGTAGGACACCTGCTTGACACTCAAACGGCATGGGTTCGATCCTCAATGGGACCGAAGATTTTTATTTCATTTGCATCTTTCTCTACTTTTCGGTCGCGGACGATTTTTCGCTCACAAGCGACGCCGACACCGACGGCGGAATTTCTGCGAAACGAGCTCTCTAACGCTATCGCGTTAAAACATTGCTGCGCCCAGAGCGAAGACGCTCAGTCATCCCTTTTGTGGGAAGCTTCTCCCCCAGGTCGGAAAAGGGGCGTTGTACTCGGGATATGAGCGGCAGGCAAGGCGTGCCTTTCTCCGCGTACGTTGCCCTGCCCATCTTATGTTGCCCTTAGTGCCTTCCTTGTGGGCAAGGCACAATAGGCCTCATCGTTATGGACGGTTACTTCTTTCCTGGTTTCTCGCTAAGCGACGCCTAATACCCTACACGAGAGAATCCCTTTCACGGGACACTGCACTGCCTTTCCCTCCGGGAGTGGAATGGGAAAGGTTCGGGGAGATTAATGGGTGCCATATAGGGAGGTCAGCAAACACGCCAATCGCGGGAACAGGTTCCGCTCCGAGGTTCAGCTCCACACCAACGCTGCGAGCATGCACTGTCAGAAAGAAGAAGGTAATATTCTGGAAGTACGCGGAATTGGCGTACTTCCAGCATATTAGCTTCTTACCTTCTGCGAGCGTGCACTATCAGAAAGAAGAAGGTAATACGTGGTAGTACGCGGAATTGGCGTAATCGGGGCGCATTCATTTCCATAAAGCAGCGCAAATAAACTGCGTCGAACGGAAAAGACGGAAGCCACCGTTGTTTCGCGTGGCTGCGCGGGAGGTTTGATGGCATTCTAAATTGCATATGTAGGCCTACCCGTTAACCGCGTTATCTGGATACGCTCCTACTTTTACAATCGCAAACAGTATGTTAAAGTAGAGGCCTGAATGTGTGGCATTTGGCCAGTATTGTGGGGAGCCCCCCAAGGCAGTGCTTTAGGACCTCTTATCGTTTTAGTGTGCATAACGGACAATGTCAATTCAATAGATACATCACAAATGAAAATAAGACTCTTTGCTGATAACTGCGTACTTTTTCAAACACTTACCAGTCCGAATGACCAGAAATGCCTGCATCCTAACCCATGTGCCATTTGTAAGTGGTGTGAAGATTCGTCTATAAAATTAAAACAGTGATAAATCAGTTTCCATGCATATTACGAAGAATAAAAACTATTTTAATCATACGTATTCTCGTAATATATCTCCTTTCCCTCAAGTTCGCGAATATAAATATTTAGATGTCACAATCGCAAACCACCTAACATGACAAGGTGTGGGTTCGAGCTAGTTCGTACTCCATGATCAACACTTCATGCGCAAAATTCTCTCAGACAACGGACGTGTCTGAGAAAACGGACGTGTCTGTTTCATCCGTTGTCTGAGAAAATTTTGCGCAAGAAGTGTTGATCACCTAACATGGTCAATAATGAAAACCAGCAGATAATGAAGCCAAAGATGGATAGGGGACGTTAATATTACTGTTTTAAGTGTATTGTAGTAATTGTGGTATAGGTGCGAAAAAATTAAAGTGGACGAAAAGGCAACTTGCCGCCGGCAGGGACCGAACCTGAAACTCTCGGATTACGCGCCCCATGCTCTTATTATTTTGAGCTACGACGGCGGTCGTGCCCTCGCCCACATTATCCGGCACTTATGTGCAACGGGTAATGAGACAAAGGAAAGTACACGTGTCGTTATTTCTAGTTTCAATGTAACTTTATCAAATGTGGGATGAAGGGACATGAAACTCCACGCAAAAAAAAAAAACACCGTAGCGCTTGTGACGCATACACTAGAGCAACATGGTGAGTTTAAGCAGATTCCACACAACCCGAATGAGAGGCTTGTATCCCGCTTACATATGCAAGCTGATTGCGTAAAACGAAAACTCAAAATTTCGCTTTGCACGAGAGGGAATCTGAGCAGCTCGCATACGCAGTAGGCATCTGTCTCACGTATCCTAGCCTAAAACTCTAGAATAAAAAAAATTCCGCAGCCCCCCCACCGCTTTGTGGGAGTCGGTTTCACGTGAAGCAGTCAGCGAGCACTTCTATGCTGTATTTTAGGGCTTTGAGCCATGCGTTACGAGGTGGATCGACGTGCTTTTGTAAGTGTAATAGCTGTGTGCGCACTGTGGGCTTACCAGGCACGTCGACAACACTGGCGTTTCAAGGGTAAATTATGGTACGACGTAACGTCGCCCTCACGTTAGAGTACTAACGTCAGTATTCTCGAAACTATGTGCACCATAGCGCATATATATATATATATATATATATATATATATATATATATATATATATATATATATATATATTATATATCGTTCAACCATGTGAATATCATACGTAACCTTCGGTAATGTATTCCTGCGGGGTCAAGCAAGCAATGCTTCAATATAGCTTGCTGAATTATAGGAATACAAATGTTGTGCTTATTAGACTGCTATAAAAGCGGAGCCAACTCTGCGACCACAGACGTTGATATGATATGACGCCTGTATCGCAGCAGTACATATGTAGTGTTTATTGCTTTCTTGTGAAATTAGGTAGCCAGCACCACAACCACTATTCACGTTGCACCGACATTACGCCTGCATAGGCTATTTCTCCAAAGCAGTTTACAGACCTGGCGTGGCTTTGTGGTAGAATACCTGATTGCCACGCAGAATGCTTGGGTTCGATTCCCGCTGCGATCGTGTTTGCTATTATTTGCATTCGTCGGGTCAACGCTGCCGTGCTCGGTTTTTCTTAACGCTTTCGCGGATAAATTACCAATGTCTGTTCTCGCCATCCCTGGGTAGCTATAAACTGTCAGTCACCTGTGGAGCATACCCGTACACTGCGGCCCGTGGTATTAAACGGGTATGCGCCGCTCGTGTCTCGAGGAAAGGCGTTTACAATGAATGTCGACGTTTACAATGTCATGACCCGTCAGTCATATTCGTCAGATCCTCTTACTCTCCCATGCCAATTTTGCTCAACGCCAAGTTAAGGAGGCGATCATGAGAGCACCTAGACTTAGGCGGCTAGGTAGATAGATAGGTAGATAGAAACGCTGGAAGTGCCAAACGTTCGCTAAGAAATGCTTCGCATTTAATAAACTTTGTACGTACTTAAACGGCCTTACACAAATAATTTTGTGGCAGAGAGATGGACAGACGAGGAACTTTACTGACGATCCTGAGGGACACCGATGCTCCCTTTTGAAGTTGTTGAGGCCGCGGGCAGCTCCTGCGTTGGTACGGAAGGCCAAGCCTCACCACCACATCGTGGGGGCTCTGGACAACCCATACTTGAGGGAAAAGCTCGGAGCTGTATTGCGCAGAGTTCCACTCTTCGGGCCTCTTTTTAACGACTGGCATTCCCAGAGCATCTGTTCTATGTCACTACTTCGTCCGCAACTCGCGCAGTCGAGGCGAAAGCCGTCTCCATTGATGGAGTGAAATTTAGCCAATTTTGGATACGATACTGTCTGCTGCATGCGCAGTGTGTGATAGCTGTGGTCTGTTTATTTTGCCGTGAAGTGGAAATTACTAAGTGCCCGAGAAGTACACATTTAATTGCTTAATATCCAGCATAAACACATAGACAGTGCACCAACTATCAAACTGTCACTTTGGCTTACATCAAACAGGGCCAACGCCAGATTAGCGCCAACGCCAAATGCCACAATGCCAACGCCACATTAGCGCGCCGTTGTATTCTATGATATCAATAAAACGGGTACAACCGTAGTTTTTTTTACCATATGATGTGTCGCGTTCACCATCAAGTTCGAAAAGAAATTCTTTCTGTGTTCATACACGTGGCAGTTTTCTTTCGTTGCAGTTGGAAAATTACGAGAAATAAATTATTGAGTCTGGAGGCAGTCATCGCAAGCACCATTATTACAGATATCTAGCATTTCCAAAACAGTTTGCATATGAATATTTATATTCAAAGCACAACCAGTGAGGGATGACCACGTGTACATTCTCCATCTTAGAACTTCGAGACAGTCACGTGACGTTTGTTAGCACCGACCGCGCTTGTGGGTGGGAACTTTCCGCACTGAGCCGACCTGTTGTCAGGCGGTCAGCAATTTATGAAGTCGCGCCTGCCGCTGAAAGCAGCTGTCTTTCTGTCGTTTCGGATGCTGGACCCGTGAGAATATGCAGACCACCACTACTAACATCCCTTCCGCACCTCAATGCTCGCGATGTCCCTGTTTAAATTACCTCATTTCTAAACCCGCATTTTAATACTGCATGGTGTTTACTTGAAAGCGTAAATTCCATTTCCCGCAGGGTACACCGTGTACCTTTATTTGCGCGTCTTTTCGGAACACTTCTTTCGGGAAACGAGGTGGGGCAACCAAAATATGAGCATCATTTGTTCATTCGTTCAATGCGCAGTTCGATGCAGGCGCCTCGCTTGAGCCATACGAAATCCGTTTTGCCAACTTTCGCGGAAACGAATATTTCATGCGTGCCTCGTTGCTAGGGCCACATTCTCAATAGAGCTCTCTGTTTCCACAACTATCCTTTTCGTGTCTAATTTCGAAGTATAGGAGAAGCGCTCTAGCCACTCAGACCGTATTGATCGAAACTTCTAAGTCTACTTTCGCGCTTTCTGCCGGCCACGCAGCGTCGTCTCTGTCCCCGAAATTATTTATGCAGCCCCGTCGGTTCAATGTTTTAAAGCATGCGCAGCACACCCACGGTGCCGGCAAACACGAATGAGACCTCGCAAATGCGTCCCACACAACACCATATACATATCCCTTTTGGAAAGGCGATGTTTCTCGGAGAGAAAATAAACGAAACTAATTCTCCAAACTTGAATCTGAAACTTCGCAGAATGCATTTCACACATTTGGGCCACGTTCACAAATGAAGTGGGCGTCGGTATATGCAAACGTAGGAAACGAAGACTGAAACGCTGCTGCCGCTCACGCACTACTGATGGCGCGAAATGATATTCCGGGCTGAGATTTTATTCAAACATACACTCTGCGCTGCCGGCGTTCACGTAAAATGGGCTCGAAGAGTATACAACTCATCACGTTGCAGTAAGACTGATAGTTGGGCGATTTGGGGAATAATAACAGTAGGTATTCATGCTTAAATTTGTAGCGCCCACAGTTGAAAGGTATACGAAGAAGAGAGACAAACGAGCGCTAACTCACAACTTTCAATTTTTATTTTAAATGACTGAACGTATAAGCTATAGAACATAGTACAGTGCGGTTCACAAAGTAATATGGATAGGGAAGAGCGTGCAACCAACACCTTTAGAGAACGGCCTTATCATGGCAAAGAAGCGCTGTGCGGTTGTGCCTTACGTTCATCATTTTTCTCGTGCCTTTAAAAATGTTGCCAGCCGGCGTGGCATTGAAGCTGTTTTCAGTGCTCCTACTAAGGTACGACATTTGTGCCAGGCTGCTCCCAAAAAGTGTGACATAAAGGAAAGAAAATGTAGCTGTGGTTTTAAAGATGAATCAAAGTTCAGAAAATGCAGAAAATGTGTAGTTTACCGGATACCGCTTACCTGTGGAAATATGTCTATTGGGTAAACAGGTCGGTGCATCCACACCCGTCTAAAAGAGCATCAAAATTCTCTAGGCAAGGAAACTTTTTTGCATTTGTCTGATCATTGTAAAATATGTCATTGTAATCCGTTCTTTTTCTTGCAATACAGGTGTTTTGTTTTCTGATAAGGACAAACTAACAACTGAACTTTTACGCCAACAGTTCATATAAAAACGTGTGCCGACAAATGTATCAGTCAGCCATCGGCGGCACTGACCGATAAAGAATAGGCCTCTTTTACTGTGATATCAATTATATGGACGCTCTCGGCTGATTTCTGCCGTCGCCGTCATGTGCCGTATATGTATATGTATGTATATATGTAAAGGCACCAAGAAAAATAAAGCAGAAGAAAAACATTCCGAAGCACCCAAGCGGAGATTCGAACCATCGACCCCTCGCTCCCCAGCCCGCTGCGTTAGACAACTCGACCATGCCCCATGCATGCGCCGGCGAATCAACGGTGAGCTATTTATATATACCATTTACCGCTGGTGGTAAGGAAATCTCGGAGGAGTTTGAGCGTGTTTTATATTACGCAACGCTCCTCATTTTCTTTCAATTTGAAAACTGGCCTTCAGACGTGCACGACAAAATGGCCCTTTTCTGTACCCACTCGTGATGTGGGAGGAAAAAAAAGTCACAGTTTCGCCGCTACGGCGAAGCAATGAATGCGATAGCAATAAATTGGAATGTAACGCGAAGAACGGAAAGCAGCTCGAAATTGCCAGTGCGTCGCTCGAGCCCAAAGGACGCACCAAAAGAACGCACACAGGACGAGCGCGAACTATCATGCGTCACAGCTCGACACTGGAAGCGCACTGCTCAAACATAAAGCAGGACGCACGAAACGAAAGAACAGGTACACACAGGACGAGCGCGAACTAACTGTCCCAGTTGTTACTTATTTCTGTTTGAACAGCGCGCTCCTTTCGCAAACGCGGCCGCTGCAGCGAGCGAAGTGGCCTTCGTACGCTCTGTGACTTCAGCGCAGACATCGCGGGGAAAGCACAAGATATAAAGACCTGTGAGTTAGCGCTCGTTGACCGCACTTATGACATACATACATACATACATACATACATACATACATACATACATACATACATACATACATACATACATACATACATACATACATACATACATACATACATACATACATACAACATTCGTGATTTAGAGGGATCCCAAAGAGAAACAATGAATAGGTTTTGATTGATAAATTGTGCTCTAAGAACTGTAATGCCGTTAATTTCACCATCATAGGTTTATTATTACAGGAGAAAATCAAGTTCAAAGTCTCATTTTTAAATTTCGCGCCAAAATATCCTTGCGTGACGTCAAGGATTTCAAACTGTATCGTATTTGGACGCCATTGGCTCAGCATAATTTCCTCAAACTTGTTATGATAAGTCTATGGCCCCTTCAAAGGCCAATGTACATTATTTTTACCGATTAGGAACTACGCAGGCCCTAGTAGGCACCGTTAAAGTATGTGACGTCACGGCGAATGGTGTGGAAACTTCTAGCTGGCGTCGCCGCCCATATTTTCCTTCTGCGCTTTTTCTCGCTTAGTTAGGGTCTTCTCGCAATAAGCGTGGTGTTTTTGGTATTGTTAAAGAGTGGTTTGCTAATACGAGAAAAATCGTTTTGCTTTTTATTGTCCGTTTATGTGAATAGTTTGCCGCGAAGTGATGCAGTGTCAAGTTCATTGGCAATATCTGAAGATAAACTCTTCCTTCCAATGTTCTTGCCGGTAATCAGAAGAGCGTGCATAACATAACACGTGGCATGGTATTCCTACTAATTTTCGATCTTGATCCCATTGTGGAAATATGACAGACGGTAACTGCAAGAGATCGCAAGGTGATTCCCGTAATGCGTGGGATCTGCCCTATTTTGAATTAACGATAATGTGAGACAATTAGTTGAAAAAATTAAGCGGGACGCCGGGTTTTGCACAAATTCACTTTTCTTGACTAAATATGCCGTATTTAAGCGTCACCTCACCGTTCCTCCAGCAATGCGCGACCCTTACATTCTTCTCATCTTTCTGTGTCATCTGAGAAGTTTCGGCTCCTGAGGCACGCATTGTGTCCCTCAAAAATAAAGTGAACATGTCTTAGAGCTCCTCTCCGCATCTGGACTGCCAATAGCGCTGACTATTTAATCTGTTTTGAATAGAGGGTGGAGGGCGAGGAGAGCGCCAACCCATACTTTCGCTTTTCCTTTGTTCGCTCGTGCAAATTAAGGATGTACGATTACTATCTATATGTATGTATTATATCTTTCTTTTGTACATGCAACTTTTATTTATTCATCTTTTTCGACCCGCAACTAGCCTTTGGCTATGGGTCCAACCAGTTTTGATATTTCTGTATGTTTCACGTCTGCAAATAAAGAATTGAATTGAAATTGAAATTGCGCAATGGTGCCCAGTACACAGAACGTCCGCTTGCTCCTCAAGATTTACCATTGTGTAAATTAAACCACTAAGCATATGTCGAATTGTTTGGTTTATCTATGAGGCCAGCTGTGCGTTCAGACAGCGCACTCATTTTGTTAATTGTATATTCAAACGCACAGGCGATGTAATGCTCACTACATATAACATGCATAAGGTCGACAGAGTGAAACGACTCAAACAGACGAGATTGAATGGGCAGCCAACGGAAACGCGCGGACCGTAGGGTCAACAAACGGTGCATGTGGTACAGCAAGACTGGGTCATTCGGGGTCGCACACGGTAAAGTATATGAAACAAAAATTGAAGTTTACAGGGCAGGCATGGGAGACAGGCGAGGTGAGAACGAGAAATTGATTTTCCAATCGCGTGAGAGCTGAAACCAGGCCAGTGGTGCGCTATTTGCATGGAGCCGGAAAACGCACCAGCTCAAGTATTCTTGCCAGTCTTTTGACATATTTTCACATTTCTTGTTGTGGCCTAGTTGCGGAAGGAAGCTGTAGCCATTGTAACCGGCATCAATACTGTTGAAATGAGCGGCTTCCGTGACCTCCATTATTGTGCCGCGATTTTTGTTTTTATTCAGATGATTAAAGTTTCTGGTGTTGACACGTACAATTTGTGACGTTGCCTGTCACATAGGGCTCAGCAGGCGAAAACAAAAGCTTGCCTGCCTCGGCAGGTTGACCGGGTGAGTTCTACAACAGAACTCACAGCTCCAACCCGACTTCAACATATATATATAGCAAGTAGCCCAATGTTTTACTGAACTGCAACCCATTATCGTAACGAGACAGAGCTGAGAAGACGCTCTTGAGCGGGAACAGTGCGCCATTCCTGCTTTCTACATTATAGCGCGGTGATCTTTAAAAGTACTCATAAAAGTACTCATAAAATCATTGTCTCTGATCAAGGCTAACGGCAGCTTGAGTGTGAAATTAATAAGTAGGCAAAGCTTAAAAAATGGGTACATCGGACACCCGTAATAGGCAAAAAAATATTCATTTTGCCTAGTACAGATAATATGCCTACCATTTTAGTCTTGTTGAGTTGCTGAGGCATGACGGAAAGGAAGTAAGGGAAGATAGCACACACGTACAGTCGGCGCTATAAGTATAGAGACCGCTAGGTCCCTGAAAACTTCGAAATTCCCAGCAGTTTATTACTGTATACGGTGGAACTGCGCAGTCCATGTTGTCAACGCGTTCTATACAACAAGAAGGAGATCTAAATTCAAGGCTGGCTACCGAAGCAACGGGAATATTCAGCTTTTTTTCTTGTGCGTAGCGGTCCCTCAAATTTGACCCAGACGGTAACGGCAATGAATCCGCGCAAAATGTGCGTCCACATTATTTATCTACATGGCTCTCAATCAGGGGCGTAGCCAGAAATTTTTTTCGGGGGGAGTGGGGGTGGGCGGGGAGGTTCAACCACACTATATGTATGTTCGTGCGTGCGTTTGTATGTGTGAGTGGATATACACGCAAGCAAAACTGAAAAATTTCGGGGGGTTTCCCCCCCCCCCCCAACTCCCCCTTGGCTACGCCCCTGCTCTCAATCATCTCTCAAGCATATTATAAGAGCCTTTATATTTATCTGGGGACAGAGAGCCCACTGTCGTCAGCGTCAGGTAAAATTTGGGGGCTAAGGTCACGTGTTGTATTGCATGTCTGCCTCATTCGTTACTGACATGCTTTGGCTTGTTTGTTTCCAATTGTCTCACTTCATTGATTCAGTTGCCTATTTATGCAACAGCTGCAATTTTTGTTGATACACCTGGTACGCTTAATCATCTACCACGATATTCTCCCCGCCAAGACATTGGAAATGATGCGCCTGCTTCGAGAATATACGAAAATACAAAAAAAATGTTTGTGGTGTAATTTTTGTGTCGTAATACGCATCGAAATCTGTATATGTGCTATGGCATATATAAAGAGAAACAGCAAGCATGCTATGCCACTACGTGTATGCGGGTGTGTTTATTTTTATTAAACTAGCTCATTTCCTTTCATGCACAGAAAGTCAAGAGGTTGACTTCGCAGGCGTCGCATTCCGTTCAAATCAATGCATAGATTTTCACCTTCATCGATACTCTTGATTCCAAGCTTACTTGTTCTTGCTCTCTCTAATAAGTCTTCTCGTGTTCCACGAATGAGTTTCATCGTTCAGAGGAACTCCAGAAAGTAACCATTTATACTGAAGGGGAATGTCAAGCAAGATATTCCCTGTATCATTTCTGCTATATTTCCTTCATGGACATAATATGATATTATTTTCAGTATGTTATTACGCGGCTTTCGTATTCTTTCCGCGAGCCTATAGTGTAATCGAATGGTGATGACGCTTCCGTGAAAACCTCGGTGTCTTATGCGACCCTTCCTTCATATGTATCTCCAGCCAGTTCCTTGCTAATTTCATAACACTTTTTTTTTCGGAAGTGACGGCGATCATAAAAAAAGGTTTCCTTATAAGACGATTGGGGAAAAAGAAGGAAATGTCCTATGCGAAGGTAAAAGGGGAGAGAAGCCGGGAAGATCGTTGGACTGGTGAAGCTGTCGGACATCGTTGCCTTCCAATATTTCTTCTTCTCTATACCTTCGTGGCTTCTTTCTCGTCAGGCCTATCGGTGTCGTCGGTTCGTCCTGTCCGTCATGTGCTAACCACGCCCTCTGTCGTCATCGCTTGTAGGCCAGCCGAGGTCAGCGCACCCGCTTTCCTGTGGAGGTCGTCTTCACGGAAAGTCCTTTCTTTTTTAAGCTTCTATGCTCGCTCTAGAAAGGTCGTGCTTTCTTCACGCTCTTTTTACATTCTTTCTCTGGTTCATCATGACAGCTGATGTTACACGGCACTCCAGCCCATGCGAAATGAGTATGATCAGACTAAATATGTGTGATTCTTTCTTTTTTTCTTATCCCTGGACTCGAGGACCATTCCTAAACACGATTAATGATAATAATAATAATAATAATAATAATAATAATAATAAGAAGAAGAAGAAGAAGAAGAAGCAGAACAACAACAACGACAACTGAAGTTGCGGTTTTAGGTCCCAAGACCACGACATGATTATGGGAGACGCCGTTGTGGAGGGCTCCAGAAATTTCGAGCACTTGAGTTTTTTTTTTATTGTACACCTAAATCTAAGCATACGGGCCTGTAGCATTTCGCCTCCATCGAAATGCGACCGCCGCAGCAAGGGTTCGAGCCCGCGATTTTCGGGTCGGCAGACAGACACCATAACATCTAGACCACCGCGGCTGGTGCCAAGACGATTACCGCGTTGAATGGGAGAACATGCATGAAAGACATACTCCAGACATAAATTACTTGACCAGTAGAGTGGAGCGCAGAAATGTGCACTGTTTTGTAGAGCCGAGCCTCCCACGACCCTCCGAACAGGATGTAATGATTCTCACGTGAGAATTAGCGTCTATCTTTAAACGGAGTTATATATGTGGCAAGCCACCATCTCTGGCAGAACAATAACAGGTACTATTTCTTTGTATAATATGATCCAATTTCTGGCGTGGCTGCCTACTTTAAAATGTCTACAGACAATTCTTTTCTCTTTCACAAAAGTTGTTTTTACAGAGAACCTGTCTTAGTCTATCATGCACCGTAGTCGCCGTTGTTCCCGAAGTACGCGTCACGCAGTTCACGTGACCAGAGATGGGTGTATCAAGAAATAGATAAAACGAAATGACTATGGCGATGCTAAGTGATGATGATGGAAAAGATCTAGTTAGCCAATGACATATACACTCGTACTTACAGGACGGTTTTTACGGTGTGAAACTACCTGCATTTTTTTAAAGACGATAGTCTTTCTTGGGATACTTAAACTGCAGAAATTTTGGTCTGTCTGTCGGCACGTCACTCGATTAAGCCACCCGGCCAAAGTTGAACCACTTGCTTACCGCCCACCTAGCTTGAACTGGTAAGGCTGTTCATACTTGTGAATGTTGCGATCAAAAAGTAAATATTACGCATATCTGAGGCGCAACATCACTAGGTAAGTATTAGGGGTGTTTTCCTTTAATAGAAAATGCATACATACGTAATTCTAAAGACCCTAGTTTCTTAAGCTGCGCTGAAACTTGTCTTCCTCCGTGCCCTCTGCACGAGCTCATTGTTGTGTTTCGGTTTCGGTTCTGTATTGCACTGTGGGGCGCCGCTCTGTCGTTCCTGTTTTACACAGGCGACGTGTACATAAAAGAGTGTGCGGAGAGTACTCGTTGAGTGCGGACGTTTCTTCTGCTTCAGCGCTTCGCGCCAAACCGCGTGTTCGGGCTGGCTGGCGCCCCCGCTGATCACGTTGGTCACCGCCGGTCTTCGCCTGCTGCTGCGCCGGGACTACCAGCCCGCAACACAGCACTCATGTTTCCCGACGTATTGCCAGATGGCGTCCATATCTCACGCAGCGCCTCTTCTATTGTCTTATGCGACATTTGCAGCGAAGCACGCAGATACGCGGCCAATTTTTTCGTGCTGTTTGATCCTCATGAGTTGTGAACATTTTCTTTTTTTTTCGGATTCACTTGCAAATCAGGGCCTCTTTTCACAGAAACAAATGATATTGTTGTAACTGGCAATCCTGACGACACCATAATTTTCAAAAATGGCAATGTAAAATAGTAGAGCATAGCAACAAAAAAAAAGAAAAATAGAGAGCATTAAAATGATCAAGTAAAGCTTGTTCAAATTGGGGCATATTTGCTCGGCATATCAATATAAGAAGGCAAGATCTAATAACAAATCCAGCATTCTTAAAGTTAAAACGTAAAGTGAATAGCACGAAGACACATATGAATTCGAACATTGCCGCAATGCAAGGTCAAATAGTAATTGAACAGATTGTGAAATAAGATAACCCGTGCGCAGCCACGAGGATGTCGTTAAAGCATGTCGGTTGCCATTGCCGGATATTATAACATAAAATAAACATAATATTCCTGCGTAATCGGGAAAGAACGGTACACGTGTCGACAGCCTAATCAAAACACACAACGCAAAAGTCAATAATGATAAATCAAGAAGCAACATGTTCTCTTTAGTAGCGCCACGTGTTTCACAACTCTGAATAAATTTGCATGTTATTTGCGATTGATGCTCGAAAAAAAGTAATGTGCTTCCTTGATTAATCAATGCCAGCCCTTGGCAGTATGTGTGCGTGATCGGCCTGTTGACACGTGCGCCACTTTTCGTATGCACTCCTGACTGTGTGTTACTCGTATATTATTTTTCCAATATCCGGTCCCCGATTTAAACGTCAGTTTAAAGTCTTGCGTTCGAGTATGCACGTGCCCTTATTGTTTATTAACCAGCAAGAAACCGAAAAAGCATCACTAAATCATATGTATAACAAGAATACAAACAAACTTTGAAAAAACATGTAGGAATATTTACTTCTGTCGGCAAAACTAATGCCGGCCGATTCCGGAATTTTCATTGACATATACTACTGACGACAACACTTCTTCAATGACTTTTCGGCAAGCCCATCAAGCGAGGCAAAAGCTCAGTGTGATTCTATTCCATCATGTCATCTGTCGGTGTATTAAGGCAAAAACCTTAGATACATCATAAAACGCGAAGACTGACAGTCGGCGTTAACACGAGTGATGCCAAAAATCACGCGTTGACGTCATCATAACGTCACAGATCGTCAAAATTTGTGACGTTGTTACGACTTCACCATGAAGACACTATAACGTCACCGCATGACATCGTCGTTTGCGAAAGGTTGCGCCTATCCCAAAAGCACTGCAAAACCTCGTGACTTCCAACACCTCCGATTCCGGATACACTGTAAAACCTCGTTAGGTGTCGGGGAGGAGGTGGGGGGGGGGGTCAATACAATCGACAGAGTAGGAAAAGGTGACCTTAGCCTTCTACTCGTCGTCGTCGAATGTATTAGGGGTCGTGTGACTTTTTTGATCGTTCGGTCATTCCAAATCTTAGAAGTATTTAACGGAATAGATATCTGTTTCCTTCACATTATAAAGTTTTTCTTTTTTCTGGATTCTCAGCTTCCTTGCATGGAGCTGGTATAGCGAAGGTATAGCGCGTCTTTCTTGCTCTTTTGTCGTGCGGGCCCCAGACGTAAACCCGCCATCGATTGTCGTATCGATTCCCTTCGAACTGGGTCGGCGGAAGAAAGTTGGGGCCCGCTTGTAGACGCACCTCCACTGCACTGCCCTCTCCCTTTCGTAACCCTCGGTAAAGGAAATGCATGCACCGGTGCAGTAGCAATCCATCGAGTCGTATGTTTTATTGGGCTCCGTACAAGAGCCGCAGTGTTCTCCACTCCTGGCCTAGTCCTCGAGCAGTTGTTTCGGTACACATTTAGGTGTACGGCGGAACGACTGGTTTCCGGACTGGCTTTTGCCGTCCAAGGCAACATCCGTGCTTGACGCCTGAGGAAATGGAGCCTTAGAAAGAAATAAAGCAACGAACTGTGCGCTGTGGGACGTACGTACGTGTCACAAGGGACGCATACTAAGGGCAATGTGGCGTTTATGTCATTATAAAAACGCAATAAGGAGACTTGTTCTAGGGGCTTGTTTTTTTGTTAGACAGAACCGAATGAAACCAACCGACAGTTAAGCGTAGACGACACTATTTGTTGTTTTAACTGTAGTGTTGAAATTACCATATAAATTCAAAGAAATTAAAGTAGTCAAAAATAACACCCCTTCCGTCGATGCGGTCCGAGCCCACAATCCTTCGAAGTACACTCCCGATGCTCTACCAATGGAGCTACTACGGGGGTCGCTCCGCCGTCCACATTGTCGTTATTTCTATCTACTTATTTTATTTACTTATTTAGTATACTGTCAACCCCAAACGGGGTTGTTACAGGATTGGGTGCACTCAAAACTGAAGGAACAAGAAATCAAGATACTGCAGTTTTACAATGTAAATATAGGCACAGTTTTTACATGGGTGGCTGTACAGTCGCGCTCAATATGACTTGCAACACGGGAGCGCATGGTCTGACGAGTTTAAAGATTACACATTCTTGCCACTGGCCCTTATTTCTACAACTAAACGCTGTTCTCTCACTGGAGGATGCCCCCAAATAAGAAAATAACATTTAGTTACAGAAATGAAGCAAGTTGAAGCCATGCTCAATCTTTAAACTCGTGGGGCCACGCGCTCCCGTGTTGCAAGTCATATTGAGCTCGTCTGTACATAAGTAGGCGGCTGATAACACAAATAATAACCTAGGTAATTTACAAACGTTACATACATAGTTAAGCAACAAAGAGTAAATTCTTGACAAATCAGTCGAACAATTCAAAGCATGTAGCACCGGCGTATCACCCTTTCGTCATATCGATGGCATCATGCACAGGTCGGCAAGTTCTAAAACGTTTTTCTTTTGTCGTTTATAATACTGTTGAGGGAACGTCTAGCGCAATCCATTCACGCACCAATAGTGGAAAGAAGGAGTAGTGAAAAGTATTATTGCTATAAAAATAATTCGTTGAGAGTGTGCGGGTGTTTGTTCTCGTTGATTCTGGAATGATTTATTTTGATATAGTCTCCGGATTTATTCTTCTTTTTTTGCGTTTAATGCCTGGGAGCGTTAGCCAGCGCCACTAGTAGTCATGGCGGCGAGTGTGGAATGCACATTTTGCAAGAAGACGTCGCGTGACACGTGATCTTTGCACAATGCAGTAGCTGAGCGATAAACCCTCACTCTCTAGCCTAAGGAGCAACACGTATGAGAGTGAGTATACGAATGTCTGGGAATGTCTAGAGCCCGCTGGCGTTGCAAATATACAAAACGAGCGCATACGTTAGCAACTATAATACGAGTGTCGAGCGCCTGAGCTGCAGAGCAGCCACAGTGATTCATAACAGGTGGCTGAGCATTATGCAATGTCTATCGCGTTGGGAGTCTCACCTTAGGGCAGCTATTTTTCGCCAATGTTTTCATTTTTAAGGCGGAAGCCTTTAAGGCCTCATCAAGGATGAAAAATGACCGTTGGTGGCTTCGGCGTCAACCCAAAGTGACGCAATAAATTATCATGCGATGTCGTCATCATATGACGCCATCATGACGTCACAGGTCACCATAACTTGTGACGCAGTGGTGGTTTTATCTTGAAGGCACTACGACTTCATGCACTGTGACGTCACCCGATGACGTCATCACGCCACATTGTCACTTGCTCAAACGTGGGACGATCTCGGAAGCCGTGCTTAAAAGCTACGTGAGGGGCATAAAGCAGCGACGCTTCCGAACCTGGAGGCAGTGAAAAAGCGCGTTAGCTGCAGAAGGCTTTCGTGGGAGGGTGGGGAGGATCAGTGCAATTTACTGAGAAGGAGAAGAGGGATTTCGCCCTGCAGTCTAGGCGAATGCATACGAGACCACGTGATTTTTCTTTCCTCTTTCGCCATTTTGTTTATGGAAAAAAAATATTTCCCTGTTCTCTCCTTGGTTCTCAATGTCTTTTGGCTTCAATATGATTGGTTTTAGGAGCAGTCGAGCGCTCCTGTTCCCGTTTTTTTCTAAGAAGCGTTACCCGTCCAGCGAATTACGGCCCAAAATAATGGCGGTCTGTCTTTTGTAATGCAGTGCTCAAGCCTTTTAGACAAAACTCTGGAGTTCCGTTGTATTGGCGCCGATTGTTTGCCTGGTAATGTATTTAAACAAGTAAACTTGATTCCGGGTGTTCGGATCACTCGCCAAGTCGTACACATCCCTTGATCTGTTCATGTTTTTATCGTACTGATCAAGGCATGCATAAATATATTTGACGATTCTCGCAGTTATAAATCGCACTTATCTGACACAGAAGAATGAGCGGCTGCGGAACAAATGAGCATAAAAAGCAAATGCCTATATTCGCCATGTAAGAGCTTCTCGCAACAAACCCAAGCTATAGTATACCATCGCCACAAGCAGAGGCTGGGTTGCACATCTCTATGTTCTATAGCTCATAAACCGTGCATGCGAAAGGTCCATCAAGTCCTCATTACAGCATCGCCCTGTCAAATTTGTGTTCTTGATGTACGAGCTGGTGTGAGCCAGCCAGTCGTATCGCGGGTGTATACAGACTTGCGCGATTTACGTTGTTCCACTAGGTTAGTCGTATTTTCTCCGTTTGCTTTTATTTATTACTTGTATTCGCGCCGGTAGCGTTTACGACATATGTTTACAAGGACCACTGAACGATTTAATTTCTGCACAGTCTCGTGTACTGGCCTGTTTACTTCACTTAACCATATAATCCTCCAACCATAACCCCCCAGCGGAACATTGGCTTGCGTCAGCGGCATTGACTTCTCCCTAAAACTCCCAGACTCTCTCGTTCCCTAACACCGCAAAGCGGATGTTTCCTACGCAACCAAGAACGACGCGCATCTTGGCTTCAACTGGCTAGCAGGAAGAGAGTTGCGGTGCTTCGACTGATTGACTCCGACCGCTAATCGAATTTGGCTGCGTTTCTATCCGCCTGACGTCATTATTATGGCTCTCTTTCTTGCTTTATATCGTTATTTTATTATTGCATTTCACGCAGCGTCTTTTTCATGTCTGCTTGCACTTTCGTTTATCGCTCGACGTCCGTCTCAACCCTGGTGACCTCAGCGCTAATGCAAGCTGACCGTTAAACCAGACTTTATTCTACGCGTGTAAGAGCCCTCTCCCTACAACTATTGATCCTCATCTGTAAACAAGCTACACGAAAACATGACGGCGATGGCAACGCAAACGGAAGTGATCTGTTTAGGGAAGTGACGCGCGTCCGACTGAAATCATACGCACGGATAAATAAAGAAAGAGCGCTTCAGCCGAAGAAAATTGAACGAGAACAGGGGGGAAAAAAGAATACATGAAACGAAGGAGATGGTCCTCGTCTTTGCGGCCACCGGGATCATCGAACCATCATGCTGAGTTCCACGAGCTGTGGCTCTATCCATGACGAAGCAGTATCGGTACCGAAAGAAAATGACACAGTATACGTTGCCGACGACAGCTGAATATGATTGGGTTGTAAGGTGACGAGTATGTGATGTTTAATTTAGTCTTATATTTCGTTGTACACAGAGACATGCACAAGCGCGCGCACACACACACACACACACACACATATGACACCCTGGTTTGAGTTTCAGTTTATTTACCACATACAGTTACACAGTGAGTGGTTGGCAAGGGGGAAAATCTGCATTAAAACGGCTTGACAAGCTCCACATCCCCAGATTCACAGTGACAACAAGACCGCAGATGCAAAATGCATCGCAAGACAATGAAAACGAACTAAGCACGTTCAATACATTGATAAAAAACTTATACAAACAGAGAAATATTTTTACAGACACACATAACAAAATATATTCAAAATACAATTATTAGAGAGTGCGCGCACATTTTCGTAATTTTGAAATTATTTAGTGCATTCGGCAAGCATTAAGCCACTGTTGAAAAACCATAGTACGCGGCCGCGGAACACATCAGTGTTCAGAATGTCGGTTTGTGCGCGTAGAAAGATTTCGTTGTATGTTAGCTAAACTGCGTTTATAACCACGACTTTTTGCCGTGCCAGATCTAAAGGAGGGTAATAAAGGTGCATTCTTAAAGCAGGGTTAATTGAACTGTTTTACATTAGACTGATATTTGTGAAGTGCGGCTGTTAAATGCAAGATTTGCAAGAGAACACGGAGCCTTTTTTGTACGATAATACGATGATTTATGGATTCATTTGTTCTATTACATCAACTTAAGTCGCAATAACGACGATGCGATGCAGAGAGGCAATAAATACTTAAAGCTTTTGACGAACTGGTAATACACGCTGACATTTTCTCAATGCACGTACGACCTTGCGAAGTTTATTGCACAAGACCTCCGTACGGTAATCCCATTTCATATGTTCATGAAAAATAACACCCATTGATTTCGAGGTAATAATAATTTTGGGGGTTTTACGTCACAAAACCACGATATGATTATGAGGGACGCCGTAGTGAAGGGCTCTAGAAAATTTGACAATCTAGTTTTTTTAACGTGCACCTAAATCTAAGTACACGGACCTCAAGCATTTCACCTTCATCGAAATGCAGCCGCCACGGCCGGGAATCGATCCCGCGACCTTCGGGTTAGCAATCGAGCACCATAACCACTGGACTACCGCGGCGAGTGTTTGAGATTTCGCGGGAGAAGAAAAATTAATTTTGCTGATATTTTACATGTGATTGTAGTAACTAGCGAGCTCATGAAGTGGAGATTTAAAGAGAACAGCTTTAGTTTTGGGCTAGTTTTTAAGTAAAGAATTTCTGAGAGTCCAAGTGTATCTATATTTTTTAATGTTGCGTTAGCTATCTTCAAGAGGTGATTTGTGTTTGTACCGCAAAAAGACACCGGTAAAACCACACCGGTATCGGTGTTTGTACCGATTCATCCGTAACTCCGAGAGAAATTAGATAATCATTTTATATTTCAATACATTTTAGGCGTTATCGGCCTCCTTAACTTGCAATATCGGGGCGCGCTGTTTCATTTGCCGCTGCAGCATGGTGGAATATCAGCAACAGCCTCCACTTTTCCAACTCAGGACAGATATTAACGACACGTCACGAACAGGTGCTGCGGGCGGTTTCGCGAGCGCATGCTTTCCAATTAGAGCTAAGGCAAACAAACTAATTTCCGTTTAATGTACATCTTGCTTTTCTTTTCTTAGCGCACATAGTTGCCCACGTTAAATGCAGTTGCCGAAGCAAAAATTTGCGATTGGTGAGAGTAGCGGAGGTGGCCACAAGAAAAAGTTAAAAGTGAACGCCGTTGCGAAAGTGATGCTTTGGCAATCGCTTAGGCAGCTCAGGCACGACGGTTAGGGAACGCATTCATAAAGAAAAAAATAATGGCCACAGATAAAGCGATTTCTTGCCTGTCATGTTCAGGCTTATTTATGTGCAGCAGAAGAAGAAACGTAACTAGTTCGGCGAATCGGGGCTCATTTTACTGGCAGGCTGGCAATACAAGAAGAAAAGTTCGACATGGGGGGCTGAATAAACCATGCTGCGTAGTGTTCCATCATGCCTGGCGCAGGGACAGTGGCAGCTGCTCTGTCGAGTGTAATGAGTGTCGCCTTTTACTTTTGAAATGGACTTATTTTGGCTTGAAATGAATGCGGTTGGTTACGAAGATTTTAGGAATTTCGTAGCTTTTATAGAGTGCGGCTGTTCAAGATACAAGCCTTGTATTTTTATGTGATGCCGACGTATCAAAATTGCTCTCAGCGACACAAAAGCGGGTAGTATTACATCTGCGTCCCTCTATAACAATGACTATAATTAGCACGTTTACTGAGCTATTACGACAATGGTTTTCATCAGTGCTTCGTTGTTCACAGCAACAGAAGTTTCCTGTACGTGCTAAACTTTTCTGGGCCCTAAAGGCCTTCTCACGTGTCAGCAGCGAGAAACGAACTCTCTACGAGCACCGTTCGAGAATGTCGCGCGTGGTAGGTATTCACCAGCTGCTATCGCGCGGCCACCCGACACCGTCGGCTTATATCGGTGCGTTCGGGACGTACTCCACGTGCGCTCATAATAAGGTGTATTAGAGGTGTCACTATTGCATTGTGTTTCCTCGTAGTTTTATTTGTTATTTTTTGGGTCTCGCGCTCCACGTGACTAAGAGACGCGCTTTGGCAATATCGCGGTCCTGCAAATGATAGTTGGCAGAAAACACCGATGTTCCGTCAGCATAACGAAACTTTTAGTGCCTCTGTCTCGTCATACATACTCAACACGGAGGCTGTGCGTATACAGTAGCTGTAGATACTATATGTAGCTACGCAGGGATTGCAATGTGGCTCGTTGTTGCCTACAAAAAATTGAAGTTTGAAAGAGAGAGAAGAAATAGTAGAGAAGGAAAGGCAGGGGGGTTAACCAGTTTACGGCAACCGGTTTGCTACCTTAGACATAAGATCGGCATGGGGGAGATTGAAGGATGGAGAAAGAAAAAGAGCACATAACACAGCACACACACACTCATTCCCTTACTCGTCACTCTTGCGTTATATGCGACATCGCTATTACAGTTGCTTGTCCAAGTCTGGTTCTCCAAAAACCTCAGTAGCGCTGCGATTTCTTCTGCCGACATGTGACGATGGTTTCAAAAGACATTTGTCTAATGTCAAGGTGTGCTAGAGCGGACGTCACTGACTGTTTCTGAACATTATATACCGGACAGTCACATATACTGTAATGCAGCGTCTCCTCGCAACGACAGGCATCGCAAAGAGCATTGTCGGCCATTCCTTGCAAAATGAATGACATTTTATGAATTCCACTCATAGCTAAAGCAGAGTGGCCTCTCTTCGGCAGAGTGCAGTTGGCATACAGAGATGCATCAAAGAGGACAGGTGGCGTTCACGATTAGTTCGGTTGGTCTGGCTGCCTGGTGGCCACCATAGAAAGAGCGTGATCTCATGTGCAAGCACTCGAAGACTTTTGGCAGCGTCGGACTTTTGAAGTGGTATGGTCTCTCCCTGTGTGCCTTCAAGAGCTGCCCGTGCGGCATTATCGTTGTGTTAATTTGCGGCGGCGCCGCAGTGATTTGTCAGCTACTGAACGTCGCGTGGTGTCCTTAATCATGTGATGAATGAAGAAGACATCCAATCTGGAATGCGAGCTGCTCGTATCGCCCGCGACGCAGAGCCGATAGCACAGATTGTAGGGCTGCGTTTGAGTCACTGAAGATCAATTATTCTCGAGGTGGTGTCTGATTGACTAAATAAAGTACAGGGCGCAGAGCACCTATAGTTGCGCAGCTGTCGATGTCGTCTTTCGCGTTGTCTCTTGGGAGGCAAGCAAAGTCACCATAAGGAACATTTGCTTAAAGGGATACTGAACAAAATTTTCGCCGCCGAGATAAATGGCCCAATTGAAAGATTGGGTGCTGAAATTTGTTGAAACAAGCTTCATTTCAGCCGGAGACTAGCAAAAAATAATGAATTTGATGCATTTTTCGCAAATGGGCGCGTCTAGCGGCCGCGCCGCGAACTAAAGAGGAAGTGAGGCGAAACTCGGCGGATACTGACTCGCCAACCGTGCTCGCTGCAAAATCGCTTACCAATCGACATCGCAAGCCGCCACCCGCTGCCGCGCGTCTCTCTCAAAACGTGTTCTCACGGTCGGGAAGGTGTTCTTGAGAGAAGAGGTGGGGAAAGGGAAGTGGCTGGGCAGGAGAGAGCGTGCCGGTTGTGCCCCTCTTGCTGGAGCATTCGACTTCACGGCCGTCGACAAGCACACTGGCGTGCAGCCGCCGCGCTCTCACAATCCACTAAAAATATGGCCAACTGCTCGAAATTACGTAAAAAAAACGCTGTTTATAGGAACAGTCGTGTCGTCCGAGTCGAATGCAAGTGTTTTCGTAGCTTTTTCAAATTTTGTTCAGTATCCCTTTAATAAGGAGCGTTACTTATTCAAAGGCTATATACTGTGAACGCAGTCACTGACTCTTCTTTGTCAAGTGGAAATATAATCATCATTTGTACAACATCCTCATCTGTATATATCATCATCCTTAGACCTCCTCCCTTCCTTCTATCTGTATCATCTGTATTAGACCTCCTTCCATCTGTATCATCATCATCCCTTAAACCTCCTTCCGATGCAGTGAGACAGAAATTGTGCACGTTTCTCGGTTGAAACCGTATACAAGATGCACCTCTCATTACTGTCGCGCGGCGAGGCGGCCGCTTCCAGCGCAAGAGGGTATTAGTGTGAGCGCAGCACTGGCTCTTCTCTGTCAAGTCGACATATTATCATCATTTGTACAACTTCGTCATCTGTATATATCATGATCAGCCTGTGTCAGCTCGAGCTCGACTCGAATAAAGCGGTTCCTTATAATACAGTGAATGCATAACACACAGATGCTGTGTATTATTGACGTATCGCACTCTCTTGTCGCGTGTTCACGTATGTCCACCTACGTCCACGTCTGTCGATGTGTTGTAAAGTGCGATTATTTGCGCATTAACTTCTCGTTGCCTATTCTCCTTGAGGTGGTGGCCTAATTTTGACAACTTCACCAGGGCCTGATGGCGTCACCTACGCCGCTTTAGCCAACCTTGAAAAAGAGGCCAGAGGAAAGCTGTTGAGATATTACAACCACTCATGGCATGCGGGCATTGTTCCCCAGCAATGGAAGAAAAGTCGGCTTGTGCCACTACTCAAACCAGGAAAGTCTCCATTCGATTTGACGTCATTTCGCCCTATTGCCCTGGCAAGTTGCGTCGGGAAAGTCATGGAAAGGATGATACTTCTACGCCTAGAATGGTATCTCGAGCGCTACAATGTGTACCCAGACTGCATGACGGGCTTTCGGCGAGGCAGGTCATCCGTTGACAACGTCACTGACCTCACAACCTTTGTCCAGCAGCAAAAGTGCCTCAAGCGCATATCACTGGCGCTATTTCTCGATGTGAAAGGGGCGCACGACAACGTAACACATGACGCGATCCTCGAGTCCTTGGAGGCTGTCGGAATTGGCGGTCGGATGTTTCAGTGGATCCGCGATTATTTGACGAGGAGGTCCTTCTTTGTGCAGACAGAAGATGGTCCCACTGCCAATCACTATACTTCCCGTGGCGTCCCACAGAGCGGGGTATTGAGCCCCACTTTGTTTAATCTTGTGATGGTCGGCATTCGTGAGCTTTTACCAAGTACTGCTCACATATCAATATATGCTGACGACATTTGCCTTTGGTCCTCGGCTGTGACCCGTCTTCAAGTGCGCGCAAGAGTCCAGCAGGCTGCCACCTTAACCTGCTCATATCTCCGCAAACAGGGTCTCTCTGTCTCTACCGAGAAATGTGCGTTGGTCGCGTTTACACGCAAGGCCATGACACCATATCCTGTTATTATCAACGGCCAAAATGTCTCGTACCAGAAGAACCATCGCTTCCTAGGTGTGATTATTGACAGGGATCTTTCGTGGAGCGCCCACTGCGTTTACTTGAAGAGAAGTCTAATTTCCATAGTTCACATAATGCGCTTCCTCTGCGGGAAAACTTGGGGCACATCGATACGTTCCATGATGCAGCTTTACAGAGCACTGTTTCTGGGATTTTTACGTTACAGCTTGCCGATGCTGGCCAATACATGCAAGACGAACATCCGCACCCTCCAAAGTTTGCAAGGCCAGGCACTACGCACGTGCTTAGGATTACCACGCTGCACCTCCACGCACGGGACAATTACGATCGCAAGAGAGCATCCGATTCCAACATACGTCACTACTGACAATAAAAGAGCTCACATTAGACATCTCTGCCGAGTTCCCGGTCACCATATTGCTGCGTTGCCACTTCAGAGACCGCAAGCCATGTTTTCAAAGATTGTTTCGACTCATAGAGAATGCCTTCCGTCGGGCTTTACTCCAGCAGCAAGACCACTGTCGCCTCCGTGGTGCCTACAGCAACCAAAGGTACGCCTCACAATTCCGGGAATAACGAAGAAGAGCCGTCATTCGACAGTGGCTCTACGACAGGCGACATTGTTACTACTCAACGAGGAGTATGGCCAAAGGACACACATTTATACCGATGGATCAGTCTTAGCCGACAGATCCACAGGTGCTGTTGTTATTCCGGCCTGCCAAGTGACTGTCAAGTTCAGGGTGTCACACGGGACGACATCAACAGCAGCGGAGCGTGCCGCCTTACGTGCTGCTATCCTTTATATCGCGGAAGCGCAGCCTCAAAAGTGGGCTGTCTTTTGCGACTCTAAGGCATCCCTTCAGAGTCTGCAATCAGCATTACGACGAAGGGTGCACGAGCAGTTAGTGAACGAAATGAGACAAGCTCTTCACCAAGCTTTATCGAAGGGACATGACGTTGTGTTCCAATGGCTGCCGGGACATTGTGGTATTGTGGGTAACAACCTCGCTGATGATGCTGCTCGGTCCACTCACGAGGATGCCCAGACAACCCCAATACCCTTGTCGAGGACAGACGCTGCAAAGGGTCTACGCTCGTTCGCTGACACCATGACGCAAACTTGGTTGAGTGACCCCAGTGTCTCGAACCGTCGCCTGCATGAACTAGACCCATCGAGGAAGCTCCAAGTTCCATCGCACCTCCCCCGCCGTGATGCAACTTTACTGTGCCGCCTGTGGTTAGGAGTAGCTTTCACGAAGGCGTACTCTTTTCGCATAGGAATGGCAGACACCTCAAAATGTGACTCGTGCAATAGCAACGAAACGATAGAACATCTATTGTGTTTCTGTGGACGTTTTGTGAACGAACGAAACGTTCTGCGCGATGCGCTGAACAAGTTAGACGACAGACCGTTTTCCGAAGAGAAGATCCTCGGATCGTGGCCCTAGGCATCGCAGGCCAGCAAAGCGACGCGAGCATTACTGCTGTTTTTAAAATCGACCGGCTTAAACGACCGCTTGTAGGCATTCAATGGACAGGTGCATATGTACCCTGACAGTGCCTTCTTCCCTCTTCTTTCTTTCTTTTAATCCCTTCATCCCTTCCCCCCAGCGTAGGGTAGCAAACCGGACGCGCGTCTGGTTAACCTCCCTGCCTTTCCTTCATTTCCTTCCTCCTCCTCCTTGACAACTTCCACGAGTGCTCTAATCTACGTTGAGATGCGATAAACTGTTTGTACCTGTTTCGCATGTCATGTAGGTCTCCAAATTATTACACGGCTAACGAAAAAGAGGATGTGAAGAGTGAGAACAAAAGAAATGCTTAATACACACTTAAAAACACAAAAAAGAGCAGTAGTAGTAAAGACTTGTCTCTTCTTCGTTAGTCCGTGTCGTAATTCGGTGCACTGCATGATGGATCGCTACTACTCAGCCTAATTTTCTACCCTCATAACTTTGTTCTGCCTCATTTATCAAGACCAAATGGCGTTCTAACGAACTTTGCTAACGGGCAGTTTGTGAAATTCACTCATAGAATTATTTCTTTTTGTGATTACGATTTTCATATCGTTCTACCCCGAAAATTCCAGTCACACTCTGTTCAAAGGCAAGAGCTCATTAATGGTATTACCTTCCTGAGCGTGTCTTGTGACGCACTCGTTTTGTCAGGTGTTCTTGAGCAAACGAAGCCAACCAATGAAGTCAGGGAAAGTATCTGATTAATGTTTAATTACTATGTTATTTTATCATATGAACAAATGAACAGCTTACCGCCGGAAGCACTAAACTGACAACCATCGAAGGTTGCATAAATTAAGGGTTCAGTCCCCACCTGCGGCAAATTATTTTGCATCCGTTTTGTTCAGTTCTGTTCATGCTATAATTCACATAGTTCAATTAAAAAGCTATCACTAATGACCCCTATGCTTTGCTTGTCTTCATTAAGTTGTCTCCAGCGAAATACGCGCCCCTCTCGCTAATTTGTTTGTTTCGTTTGTCGTTTAACTGATTTACTTGGTGACGCATTCTGAAAATCAAATTTTACTGTTTTTTTGTGGAATGGCTGCATTATTTCAAGCAGCGAAAGCAACGTAATTTACGGGAGCCTGCCTTTGCGCAGTTCTCTTAAAGGGGCCCTGCACCACTTTTTCAGCATGTTCAGAAAACGCTGCCGATCGGTAGTCTAGGTTCCTCAGGAAACGCGAGCCATAACGTTAGAGCGCAGCACGCGACCATGAATTTACAATTAAATCTCAAGGTCAGCTAGAAATCGCTCCCTCTTCTTTCTACAAATGATGCCATATGCCCAATGACCGAGTGATATACCCACTTTCACGACCACGGGCCTGATTTGACCATCCTGTGCGGCATGTTACTGCGGCCGCTAGCGGGAGGCCGTTATGTGTTCCGCGCGCGCGCTATCGATCACACTGAAAGTAAGTCCCTCGTTAGAGGATAAAAAACAAAAGAAAACGTACTCAAGGTCATGACGCGCGCGTCACGTACCTTCTTTCCCCCCGTGACATCCCTCCCTGCTTAGCTTCCAGCGCGTACGTCGGGACGAGAGAAGAGAGCATGCAATTACATCGTGCGTCAAAGCTCCGTAACTCCACTCGTACTTGATGGATTCTAAAAATTTTTGCGGCGCTCGATTCTTGAGGCAATAAACTACTTAAGCGAAGCCACTTGACGGTTAGTTGGAAAAGTATTGCAGGGCCCCTTTACCAAGCTAATCTTCGCTTTTTATTTTTCTCGCCGTATGGTCCCCAAGCGATTACACAAAGAAGGTATTTCTCTGTCGTTCAGACAAAGCACGTTATGGAATTCCTAGTGTATGTCCACACCAAACGACGCCGCAATCCATCCAGAAAGCACTGTATGGCACGCCGCCTCGGAAGCCCGTACTATATCTTTTGTGCAATGAGCGTACAGTAGTCGCAATATAGAGTAAATACCCGCAAGGTCGGGACGAGGAATCACGCCTCCGCGTCTGTCGCGCCGACCGTGGCGGCAACGTGTTCCGAACATGTTTCCGCTGGGAATTTACGACATTGGGCGTAGTTTGACGGTGCCTAAACGCGCGGCGTTTTCTAATGAGCCCATTAAGGCGCCGGAATACGCGTCGCTAATGTCCCGGTGCACTGTCGAGACGGACGGGCTGAACACGACGAAGCTGTTTTCATCCGCCGAGATAAAAGAAGGGAGGAGCGGGAGACTGGGAAGACCGAGTTGTTCAAAGCGTCGCGATTTTAACGCGACGCACTCGTTTTTCAACGAGACTGCGGTCGCAGTCGTAATGACATGCGCGCGTAAATGGCTCTTTCCTTTTCTCGCCTGCGTTCGCTCGAATTTGCAAAGCGCTGCTTTGTGTCTGTCTGGGCATACGCAATGTGGCATTCACGGCGGCTGATTCCTGACGATCGCAATGACGTGTGATACTGCGCTTTTGTGTTTGTTAAGAAAAAGAACTGTTTTAACGGCGCAGCTGTGCAAGCTTTTTTTTTTTTTTTTCGGTATCGCGTAGACCAAAAGGCGCTTTTCGTAGCATCCACATGGCACAGCTGTCCCTCGCTTCGCATAGAAAGAGAACTGTAAGATTGCGTGGTTATGGGCGATAGATAGAGAAAAGCTAGACAGAAAGTGAAAGAAAGAGAGAAGAAAGCAAGGAAGAAAGAAATAAAGAAAGAAGAGGGGA